>NC_134491.1:21539488-21546988 GCF_040206685.1 Ascaphus truei | reverse complement strand
ATATATATATATATATATAGCGCCATTAATGTACATAGCGCTTCACAGTGGTAATCATATAAATAACAGATCATGGGAATAAGTGCTTCAGACATAAAAGTACCATTTAGGAAGAGGAGTCCCTGCTCTGAAGAGCTTACAATCTAATTATATATATGTATATGTATTATGCATATACAGTATGAACCACCTACCTTTTTTTAACACACCCATAATAGTGTGAATTCTGCACACTTAGCCCTGTCAGCCTCTCACCGCGGGCCTCTCACCACGGGCTATAGGAGGTGTCCCTACATCTGTCACCCATCACTCAGCCGGCAGGGTGCGAGCTCCCTGTTATTCTGGGAGGAGCCCTGTGTGTGTCAGGATTTATAACCTGCAACTGATTTACTAGCTACCCTGACACCCTGTACTACCAGACAGGACAGGACCGTGCCTCGCCTGCGTTCTGCAAACTAGCGCTCCTCCACCTGGAATCCGTACTTACACCATCCAATAATGCAGTGTATCAATATGTTTGTTTAAACGTTATATATATATATATTTTTTAATTAATTTTCAATTTTTCAACAGCTTTTCAATACCCCCATAATATAATACACAATAATTCCAATATCGCTGTCTCCATATAAATCTGCAATGCGCAGATCACCGCTTAACGAATTTCCAAGGTTCCTATTAAATTGATTTAGAAGCTGAAATGGAACGTGCGTTCGCTGCTGAATTCTACATTTGCTGTGTAATTCCAATGACGCGATTTTCAAAAAGTTATTGTTTGTTTCATTTTAAATTTAGTGCAGAAGCTTCCGGCAGCCGCGCGCAAAGCTCAGACCCTAATTGATGTCCCCCGCAGACGTCCCATTTATTTTGCGTTTCTGCTGTCTGCGCACATATTTTTCAGACATTTGCACGGGGGCCTAAACCAGGGGCGGCCAACAGGTCAGGCTTTCAGGATATCCCTGCTGCAGCACAGGTGGCTCAGTGAGCCACTTGTGCTGAGGCAGGGATATCCTGAAAGCCTGACCTGTTGGTAGCCCTCGACTGAGCCACTCATTGAGTCACCTGTGCTGAGTCAGGGATATCCTGAAAGCCTGACCTGTTGGCAGCCCCTGATCTAAACTTTTAATACCTTTTTAAAGAAGTTGGCAAACACTGGACAGCACGTGTCATTTATTTAGCGAGATGTTTTCGATGTTTGCTGCCGTTTGCAAGAGACGCAAAAAAAACACATCTGAATTTTCTGCACTTGTCAGATACTTGGGGGGGGGGGGGGGGTTCAGTGATAATTTTGACATATTTGTGACAATGTAATTTTGTTCCGGTTGAGAATGTCGCTCGCTTCTGCGAATGCTTCACGTATCTTTTACTGTAGGAAACCATTGCGGTTCACTAGTTAAGCACCCAAAGGTGACACACAAGAAAGTCACTGGACCGCTGTGCGTGCGTAATTATTCTGTCGCCGTTTGTGTAGTAAAGTATGCTGTAAATGTGTGTGTGTGTGTGTGTGTGTGTGTGTGTGTGTGTGTGTGTGAAATTGTGCATTATGCAGTGTGCGTGTAATTGCATGTTAAGATGTGTGGGTGTGCGGCTAAACTATGCTGTGTGTGTGTGTGTCGTGTGTCCTGAACAGTGTGTGTGTGTGTGTGTGTGTGTGTCAATCTGTAGACTACGCTGTGTGTCAAAGGATGTTTGCAAAGGGGGAGCAGGCACTGACATCCTTTAAAATAGCTCCAGGGACCCTGATATTTCCTTTCTGTGCCTCTTTACTGGGGGTTTATTTTACTACTAATAATAATAATACAAAAAAAATAAAGCGTCAAAAGAAAATAGCTTTAAGGATAAATATTAACCACATTCAGTGCAGGAGGGGCAAGCAACGCGTCCGTACAGGGGTTCTCAAGATCTCCCAACAGGTCAGGTTTTTAGGATATCTCTGCTTCAACACAGGTGGCTCAGTCTTCGATTTGAGCCACCTTTGCTGAAGCAGGACATCCTGAAAACCTGACCTGTTGGGGGAGACTGGAGTTGAGAAGCCCAATGTTCCTGGCTCGTGTCCCCCCTCCGCCATGGTCTCTTGCCTGTATGTATGGTTTGATTCATATTGCGGCGACAATATACCCGGCGCTTTACCATAATGTCGAGCATAGAAGCACACAATGGTAAAAGATGGCCCTCTCCCACAGAGCTTACAATCTAAGTGGAGTGTTGGGAGGACTGCTCACGACTCGCCACCCCCCCCCCATCACGTTGTTCTGCGTCCCCCCTCCTGCTTCCACGCAGGATATAGCCAGTACCCGTGGCGCGTGGCCTCGTCACTTGTCGGACCCCTGGGCGTGTCCCTCGCCTCCCCTGAGCTGGGCGTCTCACATCCTTTCCCTCACTTGGATACACAGACATTAGTTTCAGTTGAAGGCACTTTCACCTCCCTTGTTAGCAGGGGGGGAGAGGCGGGGAGGTGGAGGAGACCTGGTTACAGAGAGCCGCTGATAAACGAGGCGGATTTCTTGTATTCGGAAGGGAGGAGAAGCCTTGTAGGAGGTGTTGGCGAGATTTGGGGGGGGGGGGGGGGGGGTTTCAAACGTATTATAAAGCGGGATCCGCTCTGATTTTGCCATTTTTGTTTTTTCTGGCCGTTTCTGGCGCGGCTTTTATTTTTTTAAATAAATATATATTTTTTAATCTGTTGCTCTGTTCAGGAGATATTATTAAGAAGTATTAAGTGTCCGGGAGCTTTAAATGGACACTCTTCCCCCCAGGGCCCAGTGCAGACTCAAGGTTACCATGGCGACCCCAGAAGCTAGAGATTAGGAAAATGTTTAGGGGGCAATATACTAACATTATATGACTCCGGGGTGACCAACTTCAGTCCTCAAGGGCCACCAACAGGCCAGGTATTAGGCATATCTCTGCTTCAGCACAAGTGGCTCAGCCGAAGAGCCTACTTCAGCACAGGTGGCTTAATCAGTGGCTCAGTCTTCGACTGAGCCACTGATTGAGCCACCTGTGCTGAAGCTGGGATATCCTGAAAACCTGACCTGTTGGTGGCCCTTGGACTGCAGTTGGCCGCCCCTGAGTTAAACGCACACCGGCTTTGTTTATTGGGCTCCTTTAAATTCGAGCTAAGAATCAGGGAGACGGAGAAGATCAGCGCTTAGGCGACTGTTGTGCTGGTGAGGCGCGCACCGCTCATATAACACAGGCACTGCCACTGGATAGGCAGGTAAAGGGTTAAGTGTTCAGTGTCGGGCTTTACAGGTGAAGTGCTGTGTTTCCGGCTGGGTGTTGATTGGCTGGTTTAAATACACACACCCCCCTTCTGCCTCCCCCCCCCTCCCTCCTTACTGCACACTAGTGCAGGTAAATAAGCATGTTTGTGCCAGAGGCGGAAACATATTCTGCAGAGCGCTCTGTGTCTGAGTGTGCAGAGCATCCCTGACAGAGACCTCAACCCACCCAGGGGAGACCGATCCACCCCCACTCCCACCCAGGAGAGACGATCTGCCCCCACTCCCACCCAGGGGAGACGGATCCACTCCCACCCAGGAGAGACGATCCACCCCCCACTCCCACCCAGGGGAGACGATCTGCCCCCCACTTCCACCCAGGGGAGACGATCTGCCCCCACTTCCACCCAGGAGAGACGGATCCACTCCCACTCCCACCCAGGAGAGACAGATCCACTCCCACTCCCACCCAGGAGAGACGGATCCACTCCCACTCCCACCCAGGAGAGACAGATCCACTCCCACTCCCACCCAGGAGAGACGGATCCACTCCCACTCCCACCCAGGAGAGACGGATCCACTCCCACTCCCACCCAGGGCGAGAAGGATCCACCTCCACTGTCCTGAGTGAGTCCTGAGCTTCAGTATGTATATTACCAGAAAGGGGGGGGGAGTGAAAGATAAGGGATAGAGGCAGACAGATGAGAGACAGGGAGGGATAGAAAGAGGGAGATTGAGGAGGAGGGAGAGAGAGAGAGAGACTGGAGAGACTGAAAAAGAGCGATAGATAGAGGTAAAGCCAGCAGAGAGCCAAGGAGAGGGGGGTCGGTTAGAGGTAAGGAGCGGGGGTCGATTAGAGGGAAGGAGAGGGGGGTCGGTAGAGGTAAGGAGAGGGGGTCGGTAGAGGTAAGGAGAGGGGGTCGGTAGAGGTAAGGAGCGGGGGTCGGTAGAGGTAAGGAGCGGGGGTCGGTAGAGGGAAGGAGAGGGGATCGGTAGAGGTAAGGAGAGGGGGTCGATTAGAGGGAAGGAGAGGGGGTCGGTAGAGGTAAGGAGAGGGGGGTCGGTAGAGGTAAGGAGAGGGGGTCGGTAGAGGTAAGGAGCGGGGGGTCGGTAGAGGTAAGGAGCGGGGGTCGGTAGAGGTAAGGAGAGGGGGTCGATTAGAGGGAAGGAGAGGGGATCGGTAGAGGGAAGGAGAGGGGGTCGATTAGAGGGAAGGAGAGGGGATCGGTAGAGGTAAGGAGAGGGGGGTCGGTAGAGGTAAGGAGAGGGGGTCGGTAGAGGTAAGGAGAGGGGATCGGTAGAGGGAAGGAGAGGGGGTCGGTAGAGGGAAGGAGAGGGGATCGGTAGAGGTAAGGAGAGGGGGTCGGTAGAGGGAAGGAGAGGGGATCGGTAGAGGGAAGGAGAGGGGGTCGGTAGAGGGAAGGAGAGGGGATCGGTAGAGGTAAGGAGAGGGGGTCGGTAGAGGTAAGGAGAGGGGATCGGTAGAGGGAAGGAGAGGGGGTCGGTAGAGGGAAGGAGAGGGGATCGGTAGAGTGTAAGGAGAGGGGGTCGGTAGAGGTAAGGAGAGGGGGTCGGTAGAGGTAAGGAGAGGGGATCGGTAGAGGGAAGGAGAGGGGGTCGGTAGAGGGAAGGAGAGGGGATCGGTAGAGGTAAGGAGAGGGGGGTCGGTAGAGGTAAGGAGAGGGGATCGGTAGAGGTAAGGAGAGGGGATCGGTAGAGGGAAGGAGAGGGGGTCGGTAGAGGGAAGGAGAGGGGATCGGTAGAGGGAAGGAGAGGGGGATCGGTAAGAGGGAAGGAGAGGGGATCGGTAGAGGGAAGGAGAGGGGATCGGTAGAGGGAAGGAGAGGGGATCGGTAGAGGGAAGGAGAGGGGATCGGTAGAGGGAAGGAGAGGGGATCGGTAGAGGGAAGGAGCGGTTGAGGTAAGGAGAGGGGGTCGGTAGAGGTAAGGAGAGGGGGGTCGGTAGAGGGAAGGAGAGGGGGGTCGATTAGAGGGAAGGAGAGGGGATCGGTAGAGGGAAGGAGAGGGGATCGGTAGAGGGAAGGAGAGGGGATCGGTAGAGGGAAGGAGAGGGGATCGGTAGAGGGAAGGAGAGGGGATCGGTAGAGGGAAGGAGAGGGGATCGGTAGAGGGAAGGAGCGGTTGAGGTAAGGAGAGGGGGTCGGTAGAGGTAAGGAGAGGGGGTCGGTAGAGGTAAGGAGAGGGGGTCGGTAGAGGTAAGGAGAGGGGGTCGGTAGAGGGAAGGAGAGGGGGTCGGTAGAGGGAAGGAGAGGGGGTCGGTAGAGGGAAGGAGAGGGGATCGGTAGAGGTAAGGAGAGGGGGGTCGGTAGAGGGAAGGAGAGGGGGATCGGTAGAGGGAAGGAGAGGGGATCGGTAGAGGGAAGGAGAGGGGATCGGTAGAGGGAAGGAGAGGGGGTCGGTAGAGGGAAGGAGAGGGGGGTCGGTAGAGGTAAGGAGAGGGGGTCGGTAGAGGGAAGGAGAGGGGATCGGTAGAGGTAAGGAGAGGGGGTCGGTAGAGGTAAGGAGAGAGGGTCGGTAGAGGGAAGGAGAGGGGGTCGGTAGAGGGAAGGAGAGGGGATCGGTAGAGGTAAGGAGAGGGGGTCGGTAGAGGTAAGGAGAGGGGATCGGTAGAGGGAAGGAGAGGGGGTCGGTAGAGGGAAGGAGAGGGGATCGGTAGAGGTAAGGAGAGGGGGGTCGGTAGAGGTAAGGAGAGGGGGTCGGTAGAGGTAAGGAGAGGGGGTCGGTAGAGGTAAGGAGAGGGGATCGGTAGAGGGAAGGAGAGGGGGTCGGTAGAGGGAAGGAGAGGGGATCGGTAGAGGTAAGGAGAGGGGGTCGGTAGAGGTAAGGAGAGGGGATCGGTAGAGGTAAGGAGAGGGGATCGGTAGAGGGAAGGAGAGGGGGTCGGTAGAGGGAAGGAGAGGGGATCGGTAGAGGGAAGGAGAGGGGATCGGTAGAGGGAAGGAGAGGGGATCGGTAGAGGGAAGGAGAGGGGATCGGTAGAGGGAAGGAGAGGGGATCGGTAGAGGGAAGGAGAGGGGATCGGTAGAGGGAAGGAGAGGGGGATCGGTAGAGGGAAGGAGCGGTTGAGGTAAGGAGAGGGGGTCGGTAGAGGTAAGGAGAGGGGGGTCGGTAGAGGGAAGGAGAGGGGATCGGTAGAGGGAAGGAGAGGGGGATCGGTAGAGGGAAGGAGAGGGGATCGGTAGAGGGAAGGAGAGGGGATCGGTAGAGGAGGAAGGAGAGGGGATCGGTAGAGGGAAGGAGAGGGGATCGGTAGAGGGAAGGAGAGGGGATCGGTAGAGGGAAGGAGAGGGGATCGGTAGAGGGAAGGAGCGGTTGAGGTAAGGAGAGGGGGGTCGGTAGAGGTAAGGAGAGGGGGTCGGTAGAGGTAAGGAGAGGGGGTCGGTAGAGGGAAGGAGAGGGGGTCGGTAGAGGGAAGGAGAGGGGATCGGTAGAGGGAAGGAGCGGTAGAGGTAAGGAGCGGGGGTCAGTAGAGGTAAGGAGAGGGGGTCGGTAGAGGTAAGGAGCGGGGGTCGGTAGAGGTAAGGGAGAGGGGATCGGTAGAGGTAAGGAGAGGGGATCGGTAGAGGTAAGGAGAGGGGATCGGTAGAGGTAAGGAGAGGGGATCGGTAGAGGTAAGGAGAGGGGGATCGGTAGAGGTAAGGAGAGGGGATCGGTAGAGGTAAGGAGAGGGGATCGGTAGAGGTAAGGAGTGTAGGATGGACAGGTGACAGTGATGTGTTTGGGTAAGAGTAGCACAGTGGCATTGTTTGGTGATGGTGAGCAGTGTTGGGCACTGTTTGGTGATGTATGTGGGCAGTGTTTGCTGGTGTTTGGGCAGTGTATGGTGATTGGCGGTGTAGGTGGGCAGTGTTTGGCGGTGTAGGTGGGCAGTGTTTGGCGGTGTAGGTGGGCAGTGTTTGGCGGTGTAGGTGGGAAGGCTTTGGCGGTGTAGGTGGGCAGGGTTTTGGCGGTGTAGGTGGGCAGGGTTTGGCGGTGTAGGTGGGCAGTGTTTGGCAATGTAGATGGGCAGGGTTTGGCGGTGTAGGTGGGCAGGGTTTGGCGGTGTAGGTGGGCGGTATAGGGTGGCGGTGTAGGTGGGCAGGGTTTGGCGGTGTAGGTGGGCAGGGTTTGGTGGTGTAGGTGGGCAGGGTTTGGCGGTGTCGGTGGGCAGTGTTTGGCGGTGTAGGTGGGGCAGGGTTTGGCGGTGTAGGTGGGAAGGCTTTGGCGGTGTCGGTGGGCAGGTTTTGGCGGTGTCTGTAGGCAGGCTTTGGCGGTG
>NC_134491.1:21514488-21534488 GCF_040206685.1 Ascaphus truei | reverse complement strand
TCTCTGGATATGGTGACCTGACAGGCTTGGGGGCTGTGGGATTTCCCCCGAGTAGGGCTGTTAGGTGGCTGGGCAGCTTCTTTATCCTGATTGGCTGCATTACCAAGAAGCAAGCCAATCAGGAGGAGGTTTCTGGAGCCGGGGGTGGGGCCAAGGAGAGGAGGCAAGGAGAGGAGGAAACAGCATGGAGTTCTGTGTGTATGTGTGTCTGTCGAGCGCATCGCACCTTTCACCATTGTGTCCAGTGTTTTTGGAGAAGCCGTCGGGCAACCTTAAACATAAATGTGCCCAGGAGACTTACAAGGGGGCACAGTTACATGAGACGGGCCCTGGGAGAGACAGGACATTTAGTGACAGAGAGAATGGTGATACTTCCTGCATCCATAACCACATTATAATATATATATCCCATTATGTGGGATCCTTATTCTGTTAAATGTGACTTTTTTTTCTGCACTGAATACAGAATGGGGGTCCCACGGGGAAAACAAAGGTGTGTTTTTTTTGTTTTTTTTGGTGGGGTAGGAGCAGTTTAAAAAGATGGGGTACCACTGTTAATATGTTGGGAGCTGGGTGATTTCACACACGCACGTAACGTGGGAACTAATAAAAGCAATGTGCAATTGTAAATGTGTTATAGTTCTGCCTATAGCAGTAGCTTTCTGTACATCACACGTTAGAAACACGGGAGGTATAATACAGGACACGGGATATTAGAAGAGGATCTTATAAGCTGATCTTGGAGCAAAGAGCTTACAATCTAAGAGGGTCGATGCAAAATGGCACTGGGGACATTTTCACATAGTGACAATGTGACAGTGTGTGTGTGACATAGTTACATAGTGTGTGTGTGCTGCTGTAGTGCACGTCTGTGTTAGGCCGCGCTTATAGTCCCGGCGACGTGGCCGCGTGACGTCATCCGGCGACGTTGGAATAGCGATTTCTGCTTTATACTGGAGTAGAAAAGAGAGGGCGGCCGGTGGGCGTGGCTGTGAGCGGTTCGCCCTTATTGGCTGAGCTGCTGACGGCACGCGGCGATCGCCGGAAAGATCAAATTCCATCGATTTCTGTCGTGTCGTGCGCACTATAGGCGCATGCAACAGATTATATCAAGTTGTTTTGACGCGGCGCGCTGTAGCCGGGACTATAAACGCGGCCTTAGGCTGCGCTTATAGTGCTGGCTATGTGACCGGCTACGCGACCACGTGACGTTGCCGTAGCTATAGCGATTCCTGCACTCTGGTGCAGGAGACCAATGGAGGGCGACGGGGGCGTGGTGGAGGCGTGGCCATGAGCGGTTCGCCCTCATTGGCTGAACCGCTAACGTGCCGCTGACGTCACGCTGCGATTGCCGAAAAAGTCCAAATCCTTTGACTACTGGCGATCGCGACCGCTCCGTAGCTCTGAAGCGCCGTTGCGGTCGCGCCCACTATGGGCACCTGTGACGGAGTGCATGTACTTGCTATGGCGCTGCGCAATGTCGCAGACGCCGTAACCAGCACTATAAGCGCAGCCTGAGTAAGCGTGTATGTGGGCTGTACGAATGTGCGGTTAGCATGTGTATGCACACTGTGTGCTGTTTGTGAGTGTGTGCAGGCTGTGTGTGTGTGCTATTAGCATGTGTGCAGGTTATACGTGTGAGTGGTTAGCGTGTGTAAAGGTTGTTTATCAATCGTTATCTGGCTGGCGGGATCACACTGCTAACCAGCGAGACGTGTTGTGTGGCTGAACTGCAGACAGGAATCTGCAAATCAGATAACAATGATTATAATCCTCAGCGCGCACACACAGGAGAGGCGCTCCCTCAGTGTGTCAGTGTCACGCACACACAGGAGAGAGGCTCCCTCAGTGTGTCAGTGTCACACACACAGGAGAGGGGCTCCTCAGCGTGTCAGTGTCACACACACATGAGAGGGGCTCCCTCAGTGTGTCAGTGTCACGCACACAGGAGAGGCGCTCCCTCAGTGTGTCAGTGTCACGCACACACAGGAGAGGGACTCCCTCAGTGTGTCAGTGTCACATACACAGGAGAGGGGCTCCCTCAGTGTGTCAGTGTCACACACACAGGAGAGGGGCTCGCTCAGTGTGTCAGTGAGCTCCCTTTTTGTGTCCATGTTACATGGTGCCTGTCACTGTTTTGCAGCTGAGAGCTGCATGAGGTGACAGTGTTGCTCCTGTGTGCGTGACACAGGTAACATTGTTTTGTACAAGGCTGGCTACACGCTGTATTATTTTCTATAATGGACGTGGGACTCCTTTCTCTGCATTATTAGCGAGGGCTGAGGAATCGGGAACTCGTCTCCCTGCTTTGCTTCGTCGCACTCGATTTGTGTTACTTGCCGCCCTGCTCACGCTCCGAACGTATCCGCCCCAGGGGGACCGAAGTCCGCAAACACGCACAGCTATCTCTCATTCCCCCCTCTAGTGCATAGCCATCTCTCAGCTCCCCTCTCTGATGACATACGCAGTGTATTAATTTGAATTTAATATTTAATAGCTACGATAACTACCCTCACAGGATATTTATTTATTTATAAAATGTTTTACCAGGAAGTAATCCATTGAGCGTTACCTCTCGTTTTCAAGTATGTCCTGGGCACAGAGTTATGATGACAGATACATGGTTACAAATGCAGTTACATAAGCGAATAGGGTATACATTATATACTAGACATTGCATGCACAGTTAGAGTTAATATATATTATAGGCGTATGTACAGTAACAGTTACAGACCAGATTAAAATGTGAGACAGTTTTAGTTTTGAAAGCACTTAGACAGGTGACGGCTGTGAGAGTCTCCGGTAGATTGTTCCAGTTTTGGGGTGCACGGTAAGAGAAGGAGGAGCGGTACTTTGCTGTACTTTTGGACCATGAACAGTCTTTTGGAGTCAGATCTCAGGTGATAGGTGCTGCATGTGGTAGGGATGAGGAGCTTGTTCAGGTAGACAGGTAGCTTGCCCAGAAAGAATTTGAAGGCAAGACAGGAAAGGTGAATTTTGCGCCTAGACTCAAGTGATGACCAATCTAGTTCTTTGAGCATTTTGCAGTGATGTGTGTTGTAGTTGCATTGGAGAACAAAACGGCATATTGAATTGTAGAGGGTGTCAAGTTTGCTCAGGTTGGTTCGGGGTGCTGAGCCATATACTATGTCTCCATAGTCAATATTTGGCATCAGCATCTGCTGTGCGATACACTTTCTGACCAGCAGACTTAGGGAGGATTTGTTCCTGTAAAGTACACCTAGTTTGGTATAGGTTTGGATGTCGGGGTATCAATGTGATTCCCACATGTTAAATGGGAGTCAAACCATATGCCCAAGTATTTAAAACTAGTAATAGGAGTTAGGGTGGTGTTAGCGTTGGTTCTGATCCGGAGCTCAGTCATTGGAAGCTTTAAAAATGTAGCCTTGGTCCCAAATACCATTGTTACAGTCTTCAAGGTCGGAGAGGCTATGGCTGTGTGCATATGAGATTGTGTCATCTGCATACATGTGTATTGAAGCTCCCTTACAAGCTGTGGGAAGATCATTGATGAACACTGAGAAGAGTAGGGGCCCCAGAACAGAGCCTTGTGGGACACCACAGGTGATATCCAGGGGGTTGGAGTTAGAGCCTGAGATGGACACATGTTGGGATCTACCTGATAGGTAGGAATGAAACCAGTTTAAAGCATGCTTCCCTATTCCAGAGCTCTGGAGTTTGTTAAGCAGGATAGCATGATCGACTGTGTCAAAAGCCTTTGCAACATCTAGGAATATTGCACCAGTGAGTTGACCCCGTTCCATTCCACACTGGATCACATTGCAAACTTTTAGCAGGGTAGTTACGGTAGAGTGTTTGTGGTAAAAGCCAGATTGGAATTGGCAAGGGAAATTTGTCTTGGTATAGTAATCGCTTAATTGGGAGTGAACACATTTTTCTATGACGTTGGATAGTATTGGGAGAAGAGAGATTGGCCTGTAGTTTGAGACAGTGGTTTTGTCCCCACTTTTGAAGATTGGGACAACTCTGGCAGTTTTCCAGGTCCTGGGGATATGGCCTGCAGACAGGATAGAGTTCACTAAGGAAGCAAATGGTTTGGCAATGGCTGGGGCACCAAGTCGTAGGAACCTAGATTGCAGTAAGTCAGGTCCACATTGGCTTCGCTTTAATTTGAGGAGCGCTTGTGTAATCTCCTCTTCGGATACTGGGACACAAATTGAAAATTGTGAGCAGTGTTGGGAGAGGGTGGGGCTACAGTATGTGGGTACTCACAGAGTGAGGTTCAGGTTTGTGGTTTGGGTTGCGTTTCACTAATAAGTTAGTAGCACACCCCACAAAGTAATCATTGAATGCATTTGCAATGTCAGTGGGGTTTGTCAGAGTAATATCCCCCTTAGTGATATTACTTGGATGTTGATGCTAGAAGGCTGGAATATATTGCTTCCAGAAGCTAGCTGGGTTTGATGTATTCTGGAGGAGATTGTCAGAGTAATATTGTGCTTTTGCATGCCTGGTTTGCCTTGTGCACATGTTCCGCAGGCATCTGGATATATGCTGCTGCTAACATCCTTTAGGGCTGTTATATAGTGTGTGCGGCCGTTCGCGCGCGCGCGTGCAGCATGCTTTTTGTGTGTAGACTGTGTATGGTGTGTGTGTGTGTGTGTGTGTGTGTGTGTGTCTGTATGTATGTATGTGTAATTTATTTAAAAAAAAAAACATTGGTAAAAATAAAATATTTATTAAATTTGTGCAGACATACATACATACATACATATATACACACACACACACACACATATACATACATACATATATACATACATATATACATACATACATACATACATACATATATACACACACATATACACACATATACACACACACACATACATACATACATATATACACACACATATATACACACACACACACATATACATATATACATACATACATACATACATATATACACACACATATACACACACATATACACACACATACACACACATATACACACACACACACACATATATACACACATACACACACACACATACATACATGCATACACGCATAGACGCATACATGCATACATGCATACATACATGCATATATACATACATTCAGCGCCGGTAGCGGCGCGAAAAGATGATTTTCCTTCCCTTCCCCGCTGTCTGTCGGCTCCCCGCTCCCTGCCGTGCGCGGCCTTTGTATAGAACGGCTGGCTGACCTCATCCATCTATAACTGCCGTGCGCGCGCACGGCGTAGCACGCCCCGGCAGTATAGAACCAGCCTTATTTAACTCTGGTAGTAATACTGCTATTTTTAGAAATCGGCCATGTCGGCCATTTTAAGGGTCCCAGCAAATATATTTGATCGTCAATCTTTCTCCAGTGGCCCACCTTGAACTAGAGCAGCGGTGGCCAACTCCTGTCCTCAAGGGCCACCAACAGGTTTGGTTTTAAGGATATCTCTGCTTCAGCATAAGTGACTCAGTCAGAATGACTGAAACACTGATTGCCACCTGTGCTGAAGCAGGGATATCCCTAATACCTGGCCTGTTGGTGGTCCTTGAGGTCTGGCGTTGGCGACCCCTGATCTAGGGGATCGGTGAAGGGGGAAGTGACATTTTGTGAATTAATATACCCCCCCATATGTTTCAGTTCAACCCCATAAAATCTGGGACAAACTCAGTCCTTCCGTCAGAGGCGGTTCACGCAATGTCGTTAAATATAATGTATAACCATGTATTGTTATCATAACCCTGTGCCCAGGACATGCCGAAACGAGAGGTTACTCTCAATGTGTTACTTCCGGGTGACACGTGTTATAACGAAATAAAATAATACACAGCTACTGTATAAACACGCTCACGTCACGGATACTGCGGCGAGCGGCGATTGTCGGGCCTCAATGTGAAATATTTTGTGTCTGCAGTAATTATACCTCCAGTCCCACTTAGCGCCAAGAGCGGCTTTAGTGATGAGAACAGTCTTTGAAGTGGGTGGCTCTGAGATAACGTGTCCCACTGTCCACTCTCTTTCTCTGTGACCTAGGTCAGGGGCGCTCAACTTCAATCTTCAAGCCCCCCCCCCCTCCCAACAGGTCAGGTTTTCAGGGTATCCCAACATCAGCACAGGTGGCTCAATCAGAGGCTCAGTCAGAGACTGAGCCTCTGATTGAGCCACCTGTGCTGAAGCTGGCACTGATTGAGCCACCTGTGCTGAAGCTGGGATATCCTGAAAACCTGACCTGTTGGGGAGGATTGAGGACTGGAGTTGGCGACACTCTGGTAGTGAACCTGTGAGGTGACGGGATCCTGCAGGTGGGTGACACCCAGTGGGTGTGCTCTGACAGTCTCTCCAGCGGAGAAAGGGTCAATGGGAATTACTTGACAGCGAATGCTGCAATCTTGCTAAGGCTCTGTTATCTGTTAAAGGGTTAATCCATCCTGCAGGTTTTCTGGCACTCTGGGGGCTAACTCCCTGCAGGTTGTCTCACTCTTTGGCAGTGGGGAGGTTAACTCCCTGCAGGTTGTCTCTCTCTTTGGCAGTGAGGCGGTTAACTCCCTGCAGGTTGTCTCTCTCTTTGGCAGTGAGGAGGTTAACTCCCTTCAGGTTGTTTATCTTTGGCAGTTAGGAGGTTAACTCCCTGCAGGTTGTCTCAGTCTTTGGCAGTGAGGAGGTTAACTCCCTGCAGGTTGTCTCTCTTTGGCAGTGAGGAGGTTAACTACCTGCAGGTTGTCTCTCTCTTTGGCCGTGAGGAGGTTAACTCTGTGCAGGTTGATTCTGGCATTGAGGGGTTAACTCCCTGCAGGTTGTCTCTTTGGCAGTGAGAAGGTTAACTCCCTGTAGGTTGATTCTGGCAGTGAGGAGGTTAACTCGCTTCAGGTTGTTTATCTTTGGCAGTGAGGAGGTTAACTCCCTGCAGGTTGAATCTGGCAGTGAGGAGGTTAACTCCCTGCAGGTTGATTCTGGCATTGAGGGGGTTAACTCCCTGCAGGTTGTCTCTTTGGTAGTGAGGAGGTTAATAACTCCCTGCAGGTTGTCTCTTTGTCAGTGAGGTTAACTCCCTGCAGGTTGTCTCTTTGTCAGTGAGGAGGTTAACTCCCTGCAGGTTGTCTCTCTCTTTGGCAGTGAGGAGGTTAACTCCCTGCAAGTTGTCTCACTCTTTGGCAGTGAGGGGGTTAACTCCCTGCAGGTTGTCTATTTGGCAGTGAGGAGGTTAACTCCCTTCAGGTTGTTTATCTTTGGCAGTGAGGAGGTTAAGTCCCTGCAGGTTGATTCTGGCATTCGGGGGGTTAACTATCTGCATCTTCTCTCCTGCCCAAGGCTGGAAGGTGAAGAAGTTAGAACAATATTTAGGGAATATCCTGTAACACCCAGAATGTATGAGATTATAGGGGGGGGGGGGGTTACAGTGAGAGGGGAAGCAGGGGGGTAAAGGAGAGAGCAGGGGGGGGGGTACAGTCCTGGTGTGGGGCTCCCAGTGAGCAGTGGGCCGGGGGAGGCGGACATTGGGCGGTACTGGGAGTATCTCTTGCCCAGGCGGCAGTGCTGGGTATCTGAGGCTCCTGCTTGTCTCTCTCTTCCCACCCTCCGGGCAGCACTAGTGACCCAGCAGAGGTATTGGGGGGGGGGGGTATATGGGATTTCACGCTGTGTGGGGAGGGGGTAACGGGTAGATTAGACATGTTTGGGGTATTTAGGGCTGTGGTATAGGGGAGGGGTCTCTTGTATTGGGTCTGTAGGTGAAGTGTCATGTAGAGGTCGGTCACTCTGTGTCCTGTCTGGGACTTGGATTGTCACAATATGTCCTGTAACTCGGTGTCCTGTCACTGACCACTGTTTGGTCACTCTTTGTCCAGCCAGGGAATCTGCCTCTTTATCTCTGTGCCCTGTCCCAGACTTTGACCCACATTGTCACTCGTGTGCCTCTCCTGCTGTCACTATGTGTCACGTTAACTCTACACCTGAATTAATCATTCTGTACTCCGGACTGATTAATGGGAATTAGGAGACCTGAGTGCGGTAATTACTGAGTGCTGTAATTACTGAGTGCGGTAATTACTGAGTGCGGTAATTACTGAGTGCGGTAATTACTGAGTGCGGTAATTACTGAGTGCTGTAATTACTGAGTGCGGTAATTACTGAGTGCTGCGTGTTTTATTGTGGGTGGGTAGAACTTTATATCACACTCATAACATCCTCTCTCCTCACTCACTCATATCCGCTCTCTCTCCCCACTCGCATCACCCCTCTCTCTCTCCCCCCACTCGCATCACCCCTCTCTCTCTCCCCCCACTCGCATCACCTCTCTCTCTCTCCCCCCACTCGCATCACCTCTCTCTCTCTCCCCACTCGCATCACCTCTCTCTCTCTCCCCACTCGCATCACCTCTCTCTCTCTCCCCACTCGCATCACCTCTCTCTCTCTCCCCACTCGCATCACCTCTCTCTCTCTCCCCACTCGCATCACCTCTCTCTCCCCCACTCGCATCACCTCTCTCTCTCTCCCCACTCGCATCACCTCTCTCTCTCTCCCCACTCGCATCACCTCTCTCTCTCTCCCCACTCGCATCACCTCTCTCTCTCTCCCCCCACTCGCATCACCTCTCTCTCTCTCCCCACTCGCATCACCTCTCTCTCTCTCCCCACTCGCATCACCTCTCTCTCTCTCCCCACTCGCATCACCTCTCTCTCTCTCCCCACTCGCATCACCTCTCTCTCTCTCCCCACTCGCATCACCTCTCTCTCTCTCCCCACTCGCATCACCTCTCTCTCTCTCTCTCTCTCTCTCTCTCTCTCTCTCTCTCTCTCTCTCTCTCTCCACTCGCATCACCTCTCTCTCTCTCTCTCTCTCCACTCGCATCACCTCTCTCTCTCTCTCTCTCCACTCGCATCATCATCTCTCTCTCTCTCTCTCTCTCCCCACTCGCATCACCTCTCTCTCTCTCTCTCTCTCTCTCCCCACTCGCATCACCTCTCTCTCTCTCTCTCTCTCTCCCCACTCGCATCACCTCTCTCTCTCTCTCTCTCTCCCCACTCGCATCACCTCTCTCTCTCTCTCTCTCTCTCCCCACTCGCATCACCTCTCTCTCTCTCTCTCTCCCCACTCGCATCACCTCTCTCTCTCTCTCTCTCTCTCCCCACTCGCATCACCTCTCTCTCTCTCTCTCTCTCTCCCCACTCGCATCACCTCTCTCTCTCTCTCTCTCTCCCCACTCGCATCACCTCTCTCTCTCTCTCTCTCTCTCTCCACTCGCATCACCTCTCTCTCTCTCTCTCTCTCCACTCGCATCACCTCTCTCTCTCTCTCTCTCCACTCGCATCATCATCTCTCTCTCTCTCTCTCTCTCCCCACTCGCATCACCTCTCTCTCTCTCTCTCTCTCTCCCCACTCGCATCACCTCTCTCTCTCTCTCTCTCTCTCCCCACTCGCATCACCTCTCTCTCTCTCTCTCTCTCCCCACTCGCATCACCTCTCTCTCTCTCTCTCTCTCTCTCCCCCCCCCTCACATCCTCCTCTCCAGCAGTGCAGGGGTTAATGGAACAGCACACACACACACACAGTGCCTGTTTGTTTTTCTCTGCAAACACTGTCCCAAGGTCCCTGGTCCTTTCATTAGAGAATGGAACCAGTGACAGGGCTGTGTGCAGCTGGTGTGTGTGTGTGTCTGTGTGTGTGTGTGTGTAACTGTTGTGTTTCCCCTGTCTCTGTGTCTGACACTACATAACATTGTGTATGTGTGACAGTGTGTAACTCTGTGTTTTCATATTGTGCGTGACCGTGTGTAACTAATTGTGTTTTCATGTTTGTGTTTTTGTTACCGTTTACAGGGTGTGTAAAACACATGATTGTGTACATATATAGCTTTGTGTAACTTTATGTAAATGTTTACGTGTGTAAATATGATAGTGCTATTATTACATCTGTGTGTGTGTGTGTCTCACCTATGTGTTACTGGGTGAGTGTGTTACACCTCTGTATTACTGTGTGTATGTGTGACACCTGTGAGTGTGTTACACCTCTGTGTTACTGTGTGTGTGTTACACCTGTGTGAGGTGTGTTACACCTCTGTGTTACACCTCTGTGTTACTGTGTGATTGTGTTAGTGTGAGTTTGTTATACCTGTGTGTGTTACGGTGTGTGTGTATGTGTTACTGTGTAAATCCCTGGGTCTGCAGCCCCCCTCTCGGTAAAACCACGGGCTGAGGCTGCCCCAGAAGCTGCACCCCTGCGCGTCTCCCCGTGGCTGGAGTGTGGTATGTGAGGAATGGGGTTTGTGATATGGGTTGTAACATGACACACAGCTGTATGCCTTGTGACAGGCCCCCTGACACACACCTGTATGCTTGTTGGAGATGCACACAGGTGTGTCTGATGGTCAAGCAACCCCCTGGTTCCTTTTCTCACAGAGAAGGGTTAATAGAACAGTACCCGGCAGAAAGTGTCCATGGAGCAATGTTCTGCAGGTTTTCCCAGCAGTGTGCCGTTAATGGAGCAATCATCTGCAGGCTTTATTTCTGCCGGAGAGATGGAGGGGGAGATATGGAGGGGGGAGAGCAGGAGAGATGGAAGGGAAATTGAGGGGGGAGGTCTGGAGAAATGGAGGGGGAGAGATGATGGAGAGGTGGAGTGGGGTGATATGGAGAGGGGGTGATATGGAGAGGGGGGGGGGGTGATAAGGTGGGGGTAGAGTGCCTGGGTTGGGTGTGGCTGGAATTTGTCTGGGTGAAAGAGTTTCAGAAACACAACAGCTGTCTCCAGCTGTGTAAGGCAGAGAGCTTTGCAGGGAGGGAGGTCACAGGGCGGCCTGTGCATTATTGTGGGGAGCGCGTGGGCAACAATAACACACACACCATATCCCACCCCCTGCTGGGCCGCGCACACAGAGAGCAGTCTCAGGGCATCCCCACCCTGGGGCTATGTAACCAGGATAAGGTGGCATGAAGTGTGAATTATTAGCCTCATTTTCTCCTGCTGGGAATCACACACACACACACACACACACACACACACACACACACACACATATATACACACACACACACATATATATACACACACCACACATATATACACACACACACACACACACACACACACATATATACACACCACACATATATACACACACACACCACACATATATACACACACACACACCACACATATATATACACACACACCACACATATATATACACACACACACCACACATATATACACACACACCACACATATATACATATACACACACACACACACACACACACACACACACACACACACACACACACACACACACACACACACACACACACACACACACACACACACACACATATATACACACACACATACAGGCATACCCCGCTTTAAGGACACTCACTTTAAGTACACTCGCGAGTAAGTACATTTCGCTCAATAGGCAAACAGCAGCTCACGCATGCGCCTGTCAGCACGTCCTGAACAGCAATACCGGCTCCCTACCTGTACTGAAGCTGTGCACAAGCGGGGAGGCTATAGCGCCTTTAAATATGCATTATTTAAATCAGTTATGCCCGTATATGACAATTGCAGTACAGTACGTGCATCAAAAGTGGGAAAAAGGTAGTGCTTCACTTTAAGTACATTTTCACTTTACATACATGCTCCGGTCCCCATTGCGTACGTTAATGCGGGGTATGCCTGTATATACAAACACACACACACACACACACACACACACACACACACACACACACACACACACACACACACACACACACACACACACACACACACACACACACATACAAACACACATATATATACAAACACACACACACACATACATACACACACACACACACATATATATATATATATATATATATATATATACACACATATATACAAACACACACACATATATACAAACACACACACACATATATACAAACACATACTGTATATATCTACACGCAAAAATATTTGTATTATTCACTGTATGACTTATGTCACTGAGCACATGTAGTTATTATTTGTAAATATTGTTAAAATGAAAATTTAGCCTAGGAGTGCACCAAAAAAAAGTACTTTCTTTAGAGGATTCACTGACCTTGTGTCGGTTACTCATCTATTTGGTATACATATACACGCACTCACACATATACATGTAAATATACACGCATAGACGTGCACACACACACACACATACATACACGTGCATATACATAAACGCACGCACTGCCTCTGGTAACTTTCAGTGTCAACTACAATAGCTGTATATTTGTGCTAGAATGTGTCATTGTGTATTTATATTAGTATACATGTCTGTGTCATTTTTAGGCTGAGCCCATAGGACAGGCCGCGCTGAGCCGTGCGGACGCTCCGCGATGCGCCCCGTAAGCCTCAATGAGGATGTCTTGAGAGGGGGCTCACGCGAGCCTCCGCAGGCGTGCTGAGGCGCAGGGATTTTCAGCCGACAGCAGAACCTGTTTCTGAGCGCACTGTCGGCTGAAAACCTCCAATCAGAGCAAAGCAGCGTCACGGCCCAGTGACGTCAGTGCCCCGCCTCCCGATCGCGCACGCTGGCTCGTCTGCTGGTTCATGCAATCGCTCCTGATTGCGCAGACGAGCCCCAGCGTCAGCGCGGAGGAGCGTGGCTCCCCCCTCTATGGACGCAGCCTTAGTTTGTCTGTAGCAGTGTTTTGTGTTTGTATGTTACTTAGGGGCCTATGCAGAGAGCAGCGCTAGAATAAATTGGAGAGTTTAAGAAAAAGTAGCTTTAATGGTGAGTTTTATTCTCCATATGCAGAAATGGGCGAAATCCGCTATTTTTAGCATTACTGCATGTGGAGAATTGTAAATGAGGAGATGCGCGCAGCTGAAAGGGAGAGAAAAAAAATTGCGCATTTTTTTTTTGTTTCCCTGTAGCCGGCGAGCTCCTGCTTCTTGCCAACTTTAGTTGGCGGAGAAAATTGAAGAAAATCGCGCCAAAAACAGCCGCTAGATGGCGAGCGCGCCTTTCTGAATTTGGATATTTTTCAGACTGGCGAGATGTAGTTTCTCGCCAGCCGCGCGGCGAGATTTTCAAATAGAAAAAAAAAATGGCGCCTTTTTCCTACCTCGCCATTTTCGGCTGTTTTTAGCGCGATTTTCGCCGGAAAATGGCGAGATTGCTAATAGCGCTGCTCTCTGCATGAGGCCCTTAGTGTCATATAGCATTTGTGTGTTTGCTAGCATGTGTGTCCCTGTGTTTGTTTAGCATGTATGACCTAGTATGGATGTGTTTGGGTTTCCATGCATGTCTATTTGGACATGTGTCTGTCTGCGCGTGTCCCTGTCTAATTTGAGCATTTTAGTTATTTTATTTAACCTCCTGCCCTCGCCCTGTGTGTGTTTAGTATGTGTCCCTGTGTTCTCGCCCTGTGTATGTTAGTATGTGTCCCTGTGTTCTCGCCCTGTGTATGTATGTTAGTATGTGTCCCTGTGTTCTCGCCCTGTGTATGTATGTTAGTATGTGTCCCTGTGCTCTCGCCCTGTGTATGTTAGTATGTGTCCCTTTGCTCTCGCCCTGTGTATGTTAGTATGTGTCCCTGTGTTCTCGCCCTGTGTATGTATGTTAGTATGTGTCCCTGTGTTCTCGCCCTGTGTATGTATGTTAGTATGTGTCCCTGTGTTCTCGCCCTGTGTATGTATGTTAGTATGTGTCCCTGTGTTCTCACCCTGTGTATGTTGTTAGTATGTGTCCCTGTGTATGTATGTTAGTATGTGTCCCTGTGTTCTCGCCCTGTGTATGTTAGTATGTGTCCCTGTGTTCTCCCCCTGTGTATGTTAGTATGTGTCCCTGTGTTCTCGCCCTCTGTATGTATGTTAGTATGTGTCCCTGTGTTCTCGCCCTGTGTATGTATGTTAGTATGTGTCCCTGTGTTCTCGCCCTGTGTATGTTAGTATGTGTCCCTGTGTTCTCGCCCTGTGTAAGTTAGTATGTGTCCCTGTGTTCTCGCCCTCTGTATGTATGTTAGTATGTGTCCCTGTGTTCTCGCCCTGTGTATGTTAGTATGTGTCCCTGTGTTCTCGCCCTGTGTGCGTATGTTAGTATGTGTCCCTGTGTTCTCGCCCTGTGTATGTTAGTATGTGTCCCTGTGTTCTCGCCCTGTGTATGTATGTTAGTATGTGTCCCTGTGTATGTATGTTAGTATGTGTCCCTGTGCTCTCGCCCTGTGTATGTATGTTAGTATGTGTCCCTGTGTATGTATGTTAGTATGTGTCCCTGTGCTCTCGCCCTGTGTATGTATGTTAGTATGTGTCCCTGTGCTCTCGCCCTGTGTATGTTAGTATGTGTCCCTGTGCTCTCGCCCTGTGTATGTTAGTATGTGTCCCTGTGTTCTCGCCCTATGTATGTTAGTATGTGTCCCTGTGTTCTCGCCCTGTGTATGTTAGTATGTGTCCCTGTGTTTAACCTCCTGTCCTCGCCCTGTGTATGTTAGTATGTGTCCCTGTGTTCTCGCCCTATGTATGTTAGTATGTGTCCCCTGTGTTCTCGCCCTTTGTATGTTAGTATGTGTCCCTGTGTTTAACCTCCTGTCCTCGTCCCTGTGTCCGCCTCATCACGGATAAGATAAGTGTGATCTGAAATCAAGCACAGATGCTGTCTGTCTGTCTGTCTGTCTGTCTGTCTGGAATCAGTCATTGTGTCTCTTTGCACCATTAAAATTACTGATGTCAAATAGTATTTTGGGAATTTTCTATACCAGGGGCGGCCAACTTCAGCCCTTAAGAGCTGCCAGCACAGGTGGCCCAGTCTTTGTCTGAGCCACTGATTGAGCCACCTGTGCTGAAGCAGGGATATCCTGAAATCTTGACCCGTTGGTAGCCCTCGAGGACTGGAGCTGCCCGCCCCTGCGCTATACAATGCATTACTGTAACTGTAGCCTTGTGATGTCTGCAGTTATCTTTGCTGTGTTTGGAACACCATGTTGTATATTTGGTGACTACTGTCACTGTGCTGTGTTTAACCCTTTTGGGGGGTGGGGTGGGGGGTGGGGGGGGGGTCATCATTTAGCTGATGCTGCAGTAAACATTGGGACCGCAGTGGTCAGTGTGAGGTTCTTGTGTCTGTGATGAGCGGTTCTCGGCTGCAGAATAGGGGCAGAATATTCACGTACTGCCGGCTTTTCTAGATTGTAAGCTCCTCGGGGCAGGGACAGAGATGTGCCCTTTTGTTCCACAATGTTATTGTCCTCCCTCCCACATTGGAGTGAATAGAGATGCTCTTAATTATTATACATTGCAGCTCTTATTTACAGGGGGGGGGGGGTTCTAGAGATACTCGATACGATTATACAGTGTTGTCTATCCCATTGAGGGCTATAAAGCATCTAGATATACCCAGCACATCTATACAGTACAGCTGTTCATCAAAGTGATGGAGATACTCAGCATAATTATACAATGCAGCATCCTAGTGTTAACGCGATGCTCTGTGCCAAATGGTACACCCCCCCCCTGCCCTCCCTCCAAGTTGGTTGAGCCCCCTCTATGGATGCTTAGGGCTGCAGATCCTGGCACTGTGTGGCTGGGGGGGGGGGGGGCACATTCCTGGGGCTGTTATTAGCTGCACATGTTACTCCTATCAGCCTCTGGAATCCAGGAAACACCTTATCTGCTGCAGCTTGCTCCAAGATATACACACAGGCAGGTCCTGAGGGGGGAGAGTCTCTTATACAGGGAGCAGGGGGGGAGAGTCTCTTATACAGGGAGGAGAGAGAGGGGGAGAGAGTGGGAGATTATCTTATACAGGGAGGGGGAGAGAGATTTCTCTTATACAGGTAGGAGGGAGGCTCCCTCAGCTGCTATGTACAAAGAGGTGTTATATGCAGATAGGAACCGTCCCCCCTCTGTGCTATATATATGGATCGGAGAGGTCCCCCCCTCTGTGCTATATACAGAGGGAGAGGTCCCCTCTGTGCTATATACAGAGAGGCCAGGTCCCCTCTGTGCTATATACAGAGAGGCCAGGTCCCCTCTGTGCTATATACAGAGAGGCCAGGTCCCCTCTGTGCTATATACAGAGAGGCCAGGTCCCCTTCTGTGCTATGTACAGAGAGGCCAGGTCCCCTCTGTGCTATATACAGAGAGGCCAGGTCCCCTCTGTGCTATGTACAGAGAGGCCAGGTCCCCTCTGTGCTATGTACAGAGAGGCCAGGTCCCCTCTGTGCTATGTACAGAGAGGCCAGGTCCCCTCTGTGCTATGTACAGAGAGGCCAGGTCCCCTCTGTGCTATGTACAGAGAGGCCAGGTCCCCTCTGTGCTATGTACAGAGAGGCCAGGTCCCCCTCTGTGCTATGTACAGAGAGGCCAGGTCCCCTCTGTGCTATATTCAGAGAGGCCAGGTCCCCTCTGTGCTATGTACAGAGAGGCCAGGTCCCCTCTGTGCTATATTCAGAGAGGCCAGGTCCCCTCTGTGCTATGTACAGAGAGGCCAGGTCCCCTCTGTGCTATGTACAGAGAGGCCAGGTCCCCCTCTGTGCTATGTACAGAGAGGCCAGGTCCCCTCTGTGCTATGTACAGAGAGGCCAGGTCCCCTCTGTGCTATGTACAGAGAGGCCAGGTCCCCTCTGTGCTATGTACAGAGAGGCCAGGTCCCCTCTGTGCTATGTACAGAGAGGCCAGGTCCCCTCTGTGCTATGTACAGAGAGGCCAGGTCCCCTCTGTGCCATGTACAGAGAGGCCAGGTCCCCTCTGTGCCATGTACAGAGAGGCCAGGTCCCCTCTGTGCCATGTACAGAGAGGCCAGGTCCCCTCTGTGCCATGTACAGAGAGGCCAGGTCCCCTCTGTGCCATGTACAGAGAGGCCAGGTCCCCTCTGTGCCATGTACAGAGAGGCCAGGTCCCCTCTGTGCCATGTACAGAGAGGCCAGGTCCCCTCTGTGCCCATGTACAGAGAGGCCAGGTCCCCTCTGTGCCATGTACAGAGAGGCCAGGTCCCCTCTGTGCCATGTACAGAGAGGCCAGGTCCCCTCTGTGCCATGTACAGAGAGGCCAGGTCCCCTCTGTGCCATGTACAGAGAGGCCAGGTCCCCTCTGTGCCATGTACAGAGAGGCCAGGTCCCCTCTGTGCCATGTACAGAGAGGCCAGGTCCCCTCTGTGCCATGTACAGAGAGGCCAGGTCCCCTCTGTGCCCTGTACAGAGAGGCCAGGTCCCCTCTGTGCCATGTACAGAGAGTGTACAGAGAGGCCAGGTCCCCTCTGTGCCCTGTACAGAGAGGCCAGGTCCCCTCTGTGCCCTGTACAGAGAGGCCAGGTCCCCTCTGTGCCCTGTACAGAGAGGCCAGGTCCCCTCTGTGCCCTGTACAGAGAGGCCAGGGTCCCCTCTGTGCCCTGTACAGAGAGGCCAGGTCCCCTCTGTGCCATATACAGAGAGGCCAGGTCCCCTCTGTGCTCTATACAGAGAGGCCAGGTCCCCTCTGTGCCATATACAGAGAGGCCAGGTCCCTTCTGTGCTATATACAGAGAGGAGGGCTTCCGGCCCGGATAAGGCTGTGATTCTGATGGGTTTAAAGGATTTCCTTTCTCAGAGAGGGGGGGGGGGAGTTAGCTCAGGGAGGGGGGGGGGGTGTTTAGCTCAGGGAGGGGGGGGGGGTGTTTAGCTCAGGGAGGGGGGGGGGTGTTTAGCTCAGGGAGTGGGGGGGGGGTGTTTAGCTCAGGGAGGGGGGGGTTTTAGCTCAGGGAGGGGGGGGTGTTTAGCTCAGGGAGGGACAGGGGGTTAGCTCAGGGAGGGACGGGGGGGGGGGGGGGGGGGTTAGCTCAGGGAGGGAGGGGGGGGTGTTTAGCCCAGGGAGGGGGGGGGTGTTTAGCTCAGGGAGGGGGGGGGTTAGCTCAGGGAGGGGGGGGGTTAGCTCAGGGAGGGAAGGGCCAATCTAACCCTGAAGGGTTTACAGTAAAGCCCTATAATGACGGGATTAAGGTCACACTGGAGATGTGAGGGGACCCTGCCCCCTGCTGGCGAGAAGCACACACTGACGCACAGTTCTAGCCCATGATCCCTATACACCTGCCGATATTTTGTAGCACGCACTGGCCCATATGCACTAAAGGGTGCTAAGAATGGGCGGCACCTCGTCCTCAGATAGAGCCCCTTTATTTATTTATAAATGTTTTACCAGGAACCAATACATTGAGAGTGACCTCGTTTTCAGGTATGTCCTGGGCACAGAGTTCTAATGACAAACAATATATGGTTACAAGTACATGGTTACATAAGGCTGAGTACATAGAAACTTCAGCCGTGCGGAGGCGCGCTGAGGGAAAGCGGGCGCTTTCCCTGGCCTTAGACCGCGCGCCGTTCGGGGGGCGTGTCGGTGGTGGGGGGGGGGGGGCTGTGACGTCACGGAGCTTGTTCGCCCTCATTGGGCGAACTGCTCACGTGACCGGCCCTGCGCTCCTGCGAGCTCAGAAACTTAAGATTTCTTAAGACACACGCTCCGCAGGCGTGCGCGAGCCCCTGCTAAAGCCGCTCTCATTGCGGCTGCAGGGGCTCACTGCCGAGCAGCAGCGCGCCTCAGCACGGGTCAGCGCCTAAGCGCTGACCATGCCCGAGGCCTAAGTGAGCAGGGTTATACATTATATACAATACATTGCATGCACAGTTAGAGATAATATATATTATGAGTGTATGTAACAGTTGCAAACCAGATTAAAATGTGAGACAGCTTTAGTTTTGAAAGAACGTAGACAGGTGGCGGCTGTGAGAGTCTCAGGTAGACTGTTACAGTTTTGGGGTGCACGGTAAGAGAAGGGGGAGCGGCCGGATACTTTGGCTGAACCTGGGACCATGAACAGTCTTTTGGAGTCAGATCTCAGGTGATAAGTGCTGCATGTGGTAGGGGTGAGGAGCTTGTTCAGGTAGCTGGGTAACTTGCCCAGAAAGTATTTGAAGGCAAGACAGGAAAGATGAACTTTGCGCCTAGACTCGAGTGATGACCAATCTAGTTCTATGAGCATTTCGCAGTGATGTGTGTTGTAGTTGCATTGGAGAACAAAACAGCATACAGTATTGAATTGTAGAGGGTGTCAAGTTTGCTAAGGTGGGTTTGAGGTGCTGAGCCGTATACTATGTCTCCATAGTCGATAATTGGCATTAGCATCTGCTGTGCGATACGCTTTCTGACCAGCAGACTTAGGCTGCGCGTATAGTGCCGGCGACGGTCGCTGGAAAATCAAATTGAGATGACTTCTAGCGATCGCGCGACCAATCTGTTGCTCCATCGCGCTTTCTATAAGCGCACGTGATGGCGGCAATACATTTTTTTTGCCGCAACGTCGCTGTCGCCGTCACTATAAGCGCAGCCTTAAAGAGGATTTGTTCCTGTAAAGTACCCCTAGTTTGGCATAGGTCTTGGTTGTCAGGGTATCAATGTGCATCCCAAATGTTACATGGGAATCAAACCATATGTCCAGGTATTTAAAACTAGTAACAGGAGTTAGGCCCGTTCTGTTGCGCCTTCGCTTGCTGCGCCGCGCGCGCGTGCGGCAGTTTTAGTTGGCTGAGGTTAGTCAGCCTTTCTATAATAGGGACGCGCGCACGCACGACAGCGAGCGTGGAACCGGCCGACGGGGGGGAAGATGGGGATAATAAAGAATTTGCGCCGCTACTGGCGCTGAAAGTGTTTGTGTGTGTTTGTGTGTGTTTGCGTGTGTTTGCGTGTGTTTGCGTGTGTTTGCGTGTGTTTGCGTGTGTTTGTGTTTGTGTTTGTGTGTGTGTGTGTACAATGTTATTAAAAAAATTATTAAAGGATTTATTTATTATTTGAAAACACACACACACACATACATATATACAAACACACACAAACACATACAGTCATACACTCGCGCACAGTATACACAACAAAACGTGTGCAGCACGCGGTTTCGCACAGGCACGCGCACGCACGGCCGCACACAGTATATAACAGCCCTTAGGGTGGTATTAGCGTTGGTTCTGATCCGGAGCTCAGTCATTGAAGCTTTAAAAATG
>NC_134491.1:21406557-21514288 GCF_040206685.1 Ascaphus truei | reverse complement strand
CCCCTCTCTCTCCCGCCCCCCCCCCCCACCCGGTGTATACCATGACCCATGTTTGGTAACCCTTCGTGGTTGTTCTCTTAACCCATTCCTTGCCAGAGGGGCCTGCAATGCATTGCTAAGGCTATTTGGCATACACCTGTTACTGACGGGCTCCGTGGAATAATTTAAAACAAAGTATATAAGTAATAAATGCATTTAAAGTCAAGAGAGGGAGTGCAGCTCACCCGGGGAAACTGCCGGGGAGAAAACGCTGATTTCCGGGTAAAATGCCTCTGCGGCAAATGTTGGATTCTGCCCCTCAATGGAGAGTGTGTGTGTGTCTGTGTGTGCGCGCGTGTGTGCGTGCGCAAGGCTGTACATGCACCATAGGAGCTTTTCTCAACCGATTGTGCAATGCTTTTTTGTTAAAGGTTAGCTAACTCCTGAGGTGCAGCAGCAGCCAGGCTATAGCCATGAATGAGTCCGTTTTGTACGTGGAAAGAAATCGTCATGAAAAGGCATTCCAAGTGTTCATACAATACAGTGAGGTTTAACTGTATATTATACACCCCTGTATACAGTACAATGAGGTGTAATACATCCCTGTATACAGTACAATGAGGTGTAATACATCCCTGTATACAGTACAAAGAGGTGTGATAATGTGATACTGTATATGATACATCCCTGTATAAAGTACAATAAGGTGTGATAATGTGATACTGTAGATTATTATACATCCCTGTATACAGTACAGTAAGGTGTGATACTGTGATACTGTAGTATATTATACATCCCTGTATACAGTACAGTAAGGTGTGATAATGTGATACTGTAGTATATTATACATCCCTGTATACAGTACAGTAAGGTGTGATAATGTGATACTGTAGATTATTATACATCCCTGTATACAGTACAATGAGGTGTGATAATGTGATACTGTATATTATACATCCCTGTATACAGTACAATGAGGTGTGATAATGTGATACTGTAGTATATTATACATCCCTGTATACAGTACAATGAGGTGTGATACTGTAGTATATTATACATCCCTATATACAGTACAATGAGGTGTGATACTGTAGTTTATTATACATCCCTGTATACAGTACAATGAGGTGTGATGTGATACTGTATATTATACATCCCTGTATACAGTACAATGAGGTGTGATAATGTGATACTGTAGTATATTATACATCCCTGTATACAGTACAATGAGGTGTGATAATGTGATACTGTATATTATACATCCCTGTATACAGTACAATGAGGTGTGATAATGTGATACTGTAGTATATTATACATCCCTGTATACAGTACAATGAGGTGTGATACTGTAGTATATTATACATCCCTGTATACAGTACAATGAGGTGTGATACTGTAGTATATTATACATCCCTGTATACAGTACAATGAGGTGTGATACTGTAGTATATTATACATCCCTGTATACAGTACAATGAGGTGTGATACTGTAGTTTATTATACATCCCTGTATACAGTACAATGAGGTGTGATACTGTAGTATATTATACATCCCTGTATACAGTACAATGAGGTGTGATACTGTAGTATATTATACATCCCTGTATACAGTACAATGAGGTGTGATACTGTAGTTTATTATACATCCCTGTATACAGTACAAAGAGATGTAATATGTAACACATGCCTGTCTATAGTACAATGAGGTGTAAACATGATAGTATGTTATACATCCCTGTAGATGGTACAGTGCGATATTCCTGTATACAGTACGAGGGATTTCATTCCGTGACCACAGGATTAGTGGCTGTGATCAGAACGCCACGCTGCCACCTCTGCAGTGAACTCCTTGCAATACAAGTGGATTCTTGACCCCACGACTGCTTTTAGGACACAAGCTGCGCTGAAGCTGGGACCCCCCCCCCCCCCCCCCGTATTCACACTGCAGGACGGGGGAGAGGCACCGAGGGGCTTAAACCACACACACCACACAACACACACACACACACCTCTCCGACTTGTCCTTGTTGGCCACTGTGCTGTACTTGGGAAATAAAACTCTACTACATACCCCGCTGTGTGTATTCTGTGTGGCTGCAAACACCTGCACCGCCGGGTGCTCAGGGGCTGCAGGGTGACACGGACACTGTCCCTCCACTGCAGGAAGACCCTCTGCCATTAAAGTCTGGCTCCCACCACCCCAGGGTGACCTGGGGGCAGGATGTGGGACCTCTCTGGAGTTGTGTAGCTTAAAAAACAAACAAACAAATGGAAAGCCGAGGAATCCAAAAAGTGTTCCAAGTTTTGGTGTCGTAACCACTTGGGTGCCATCACATTATCACACAATGGCTTCGATCAAGAGCTATACGACGGGACACTAAGTCAATATACATGGGCAACTCCAGTCCTCAAGGGCCACCAACAGGCCAGGTATTGGGGATATCCCTGCTTCAGCACAGGTGGCTCAATGAGCCACTGATTTAGTCACCTGTTGTGAAGCTGGGATATCCTGAAAACCTGACATGTTGATGGCCCATGAGGACTGGATTTGCCCACCCTTTATTTAGATTGTGAGCTCTTCAGGATAGGGACTCCCTGTCCTAAAGTTACTTTCATATCTGAAGCGCTTATTCCCTTTGTGCGTTGCGCCCCGGGTATCGCTGCTGTGACGCGCTATGTAACCCGATGGCGCTATATAGATAAAGATATACAGACATGTACACACGTCGCCCACAAGCACTTTGCACCCAGAAGGGGCTCGGAAAATTCACCCCAAACTATTTTGTGCTGGAATTGTACCCGTAATGCAGAGTTTCCCAACGCCAGTCCTCTGGGAACCCCAACAGGTCAGGTCTTAAGGATATCCCTGCTTCAGCACAGGTGGCTCAGTCACAATTACTGATTGAGCCACCTGTGCTGAAGCAGGTATATCCTTTAAGGCCTGACCTGTTGGGGTTCCCCGAGGACTGCCGTTGGGACACACTGCTGTAATGTAAGGGTACAGGGCTAGAACTTGAACCACTACACCGCACCCCGTCTTTGCATGTTCCGGTCCCAGCCGTATGGGTTAAACATCTCCGCCTACTTCATATTCCAAGGGTCAGTGGGACGGGCCACGTGGAGTAGGAAGTCGGAGCCGTGTGCCGGCGTCCACTACCGGCGGGGACCATGATCGGCGAGCTGCAGAGTGAGTGTCACCGGCAGCGTAACCCTTTCATAGCCGGCCTAGTGACCCGAGGAGCTCGCCCCGCGCCTGTCCATCTGTCCCGGGGTTATTTATTATACAGCGATGGTGCCAATCGGGGCACTGTTGCATGGAAACTACCACTGACTTCAACAGGAGTTTCCATGCGATAGTGCCATGATGGGCACTAACATATGTAGTTAATGAAAAACCTCTCGCAGGGGCACTGACGCTCTCGCACACACGCTCTCGCACACACGCTCTCGCACACACGCTCTCGCACACACTCTAATCCTAATACTCCCTTTATTATATTCCGGTCATTGTCTCAATGGGAGTAATGTTATGCTCTGTACTCCAGGCTGTCCTCATACTAGAAACCCCCCTCCCCCCCCCCCCCCCCAAATATGAGCCAGTTACCTACAGGGACGTTAGACTGAAGAAGTGTTGGGAGCGCAGGGCGCAGTGTTAGCAGAGAAGGGGAGTGCAGGGTGCAGTGTTAGCAGAGAGAGGGGAGCGCAGGATGCAGTGTTAGCAGAGAAGGGGGAGCGCAGGGTGCAGTGTTAGCAGAGAAGGGGAGCGCAGGGTGCAGTGTTGGCACAGAAGGGGAGCGCAGGGTGCAGTGTTAGCAGAGAAGGGGAGCGCAGGGTGCAGTGTTAGCAAAGAGGGGAGCGCAGGGTGCAGTGTTGGCACAGAAGGGGAGCGCAGGGTGCAGTGTTAGCAGAGAAGGGAAGTGCAGGGTGCAGTGTTAGCAGAGAAGGGGAGTGCAGGGTGCAGTGTTAGCAGAGAGGGGAGTGCAGTGTTAGCCGAGAGGGGAGTGCAGGGTGCAGTGTTAGCAGAGAGGGGAGCGCAGGGTGCAGTGTTAGCAGAGAGGGGGAGTGCAGGGTGCAGTGTTAGCAGAGAAGGGGTGTGCAGGGTGCAGTGTTAGCCGAGAGGGGAGTGCAGGGTGCAGTGTTAGCCGAAAAGGGGAGTGCAGGGTGCAGTGTTAGCAGAGCGAGAGGGGAGCGCAGGGCGCAGTGTTAGCAGAGAGAGGAGTGTAGGGTGGGGTTAGTGAGAGCCCGGAGGGGTTAGGGGCTCCGGCACTGGACGGATTAACTGTGACACATATTACAGTGTTCTCTCTCTCTTCCCCCCCTCTCTATCTTCCCCCCTCTCTCACTTCCCTCTCTCTCTCTTCCCCCCCTTTCTCTCTTCCCCCCTCTCTCACTTCCCTCTCTCTCTTCCCTCTCTCTCTCCCCCCTCTCTCTTCCTACCTCTCTTTCTTCCCCCCTCTCTCACTTCCCTCTCTCTCTCTCTTCCCCCCTTTCTCTCTTCCCCCCTCTCTCACTTCCCTCTCTCTCTCCCCCCCTCTCTCTTCCTACCTCTCTCTCTTCCCCCCTCTCTCTCTTTCCCACTCTCTCTCTTCCCCCCTCTCTTCCCCTCTCTCTCTCTTCCCCCCCTCTCTTCCTACCGCTCTCTCTTCCCCTCTCTCTCCCTCTCTCTTTCCCACCCTCTCTCTTTCCCACTCTCTCTTCCCCCTCTCTCTCTCTCCCCCCCTCACTTCCCTCTCTCTTCCTACCTCTCTATCTTCCCCCCTCTCTCTCTCTCTTCCCCCCTCTCTCACTTCCCTCTCTTCCTACCTCTCTCTTCCCCCCTCTCTCTTTCCCCTTTCTCTTTCCCACCATCTCTCTCTCTTTCCCTCTCTTTCCCTCTCTTTCCCACTCTCTCTTCCCCCTCTCTCTCTCTCTTCCCCCCCTCACTTCCCTCTCTCTTCCTACCTCTCTATCTTCCCCCCTCTCTCTCTCTTCCCCCCTCTCTCACTTCCCTCTCTTCCTACCTCTCTCTTCCCCCTCTCTCTTTCCCTCTCTCTTTCCCACCATCTCTCTCTCTTTCCCACTCTCTCTCTCTTCCCCCTCTCTCTCCCCCCCCCTCACTTCCTCTCTCTTTCCCCCCCCTCTCTTCCTACCTCTCTCTCTTCCCCCCTCTCTCTCTCTCTCTCGCTCTCCCCCCCCCCCCTCTCTCTCTCTCTTCCCCCCTCTCTCTGTTCTCCCTCTCTCTCTCTTTGTTCCATCTGCTCCACTGTATGTAATGTTACTCTTTCTGCCTTGGGTATCATTACGTTCTCTCCTTGTATCATAGCTCTGTCCCTGTGAGTACTGTTACTCACTCTCCCTGCTAGTATCATTATTCTGTCACAAAGCAAGCATTATTACTCTGTCTCAGTATCTTTACTCTGTCTGCCTGAGTAACGTTACTCTCCCTGTTCCCTTGCAGAGCTCGGTGTGGGGTTATTAGGGTTTGGTGTTTTCTTTGTCCTCTTTGGGGTACTTTTATATTTTGACTCGGTGCTTCTGGCATTTGGAAATGTAAGTACTTGGTGTGTGTGGGGGGGGAAGTGAGTGTCAGCTCTGCAGTCAAGGGGGGATCCTTTACTCTATACTCCCTGAAGCTCCTGTGCCTGCTCACCCTGCTCTCCCTGCAGGTCCTGCCTCTGCTCTCTCTGCAGGTCCTGCCTCTACTCTCCCTACAGGTCCTGCCTCTGCGCTCCCTGCAGGTCCTGCCTCTGCGCTCCCTGCAGGTCCTGCCTCTGCGCTCCCTGTAGGTCCTGCCTCTGCTCTCCTGCAGGTCCTGCCTCTGCTCTCCCTGCAGGCCCTGCCTCTGCTCTCCCTGCAGGTCTTGCCTCTACTCTCCCTGCATTTCCTGCCTCTGCTCTCCCTGCCTCTGCGCTCCCTGCAGGTCCTGCCTCTGTGCTCCCTGCAGGTCCTGCCTCTGCGATCCCTGCCTCTGCGCTCCCTGCAGGTCATGTCTCTGCTCACCCTGCGCTCACTGCAGGTCCTGCCTCTGCTCTCCCTGCAGGTCCTGCCTCTGCTGTCCCTGCAGGTCCTGCCGAAGCTCTCCCTGCGCTCCCTGCCTCTGCGCTCCCTGCAGGTCCTGCCTCTGCGCTCCCTGCAGGTCCTGCCTCTGCTCTCCCTGCAGGTCCTGCCTCTGTGCTCCCTGCAGGTCCTGCCTCTGCTCACCCTGCGCTCCCTGCAGGTCCTGCCTCTGCTCTCCTGCAGGTCCTGCCTCTGCTCACCCTGCAGGTCCTGCCTCTGCTCTCCCTGCAGGTCCTGCCTCTGCTCTCCCTGCAGGTCCTGCCTCTGCTCACCCTGTGCTCCCTGCAGGTCCTGCCTCTGCTCACCCTGCAGGTCCTGCCTCTGCTCGCCCTGCTCTCCCTGCAGGTCCTGCCTCTGCTCACCCTGCAGGTCCTGCCTCTGCTCACCCTGCAGGTCCTGCCTCTGCTCACCCTGCAGATCCTGCCTCTGCTCACCCTGCAGGTCCTGCCTCTGCTCACCCTGCAGGTCCTGCCTCTGCGCTCCCTGCAGGTCCTGCCTCTGCGCTCCCTGCAGGTCCTGCCTCAATGCTCCCTGCAGGTCCTGCCTCTGCGCTCCCTGTGCTCCCTGCAGGTCCTGCCTCTGCTCACCCTGTGCTCCCTGCAGGTCCTGCCTCTGCGCTCCCTGCAGGTCCTGCCTCTGCGCTCCCTGCAGGTCCTGCCTCTGCTCTCCCTGCAGGTCCTGCCTCTGCTCACCCTGCTCACCCTGCAGGTCCTGCCTCTGCTCACCCTGCAGGTCCTGCCTCTGCTCACCCTGTGCTCCCTGCGGGTCCTGCCTCTGCTCACCCTGTGCTCCCTGCAGGTCCTGCCTCTGCGCTCCCTGCAGGTCCTGCCTCTGCACTCCCTGCAGGTCCTGCCTCTGCAGGTCCTGCCTCAATGCTCCCTGCAGGTCCTGCCTCTGCGCTCCCTGTGCTCCCTGCAGGTCCTGCCTCTGCTCACCCTGTGCTCCCTGCAGGTCCTGCCTCTGCTCTCCCTGCAGGTCCTGCCTCTGCTCACCCTGCACTCCCTGCAGGTCCTCCCTCTGCTCTCCCTGCAGGTCCTGCCTCTGCTCTCCCTGCAGGTCCTGCCTCTGCTCACCCTGATCTCCCTGCAGGTCCTGCCTCTGCTCACCCTGCAGGTCCTGCCTCTGCTCACCCTGCGCTCCCTGCAGGTCCTGCCTCTGCTCTCCCTGCAGGTCCTGCCTCTGCTCTCCCTCCAGGTCCTGCCTCTGCTCACCCTGTGCTCCCTGCAGGTCCTGCCTCTGCTCACCCTGCAGGTCCTGCCTCTGCTCACCCTGCTCTCCCTGCAGGTCCTGCCTCTGCTCACCCTGCAGGTCCTGCCTCTGCTCACCCTGCGCTCCCTGCAGGTCCTGCCTCTGCTCTCCCTGCAGGTTCTGCCTCTGCTCGCCCTGTGCTCCCTGCAGGTCCTGCCTCTGCTCGCCCTGTGCTCCCTGCAGGTCCTGCCTCTGCTCTCCCTGCAGGTTCTGCCTCTGCTCACCCTGCAGGTCCTGCCTCTGCTCACCCTGCAGGTCCTGCCTCTGCGCTCCTTGCAGGTCCTGCCTCTGCGCTCCCTGTGCTCCCTGCAGGTCCTGCCTCTGCTCTCCCTGCAGGTCCTGCCTCTGCTCACCCTGCGCTCCCTGCAGGTCCTGCCTCTGCTCACCCTGCTCTCCCTGCAGGTCCTGACTCTGCTCTCCCTGCAGGTCCTGCCTCTGCTCACCCTGTGCTCCCTGCAGGTCCTGCCTCTGCGCTCCCTGCAGGTCCTGCCTCTGCGCTCCCTGCAGGTCCTGCATCTGCGCTCCCTGCAGGTCCTGCCTCTGCAGGTCCTGCCTCTGCTCTCCCTGCAGGTCCTGCCTCTGCTCACCCTGCGCTCACTGCAGGTCCTGCCTCTGCTCACCCTGTGCTCCCTGCAGGTCCTGCCTCTGCTCACCCTGTGCTCCCTGCAGGTCCTGCCTCTGCTCACCCTGTGCTCCCTGCAGGTCCTGCCTCTGCTCATCCTGTGCTCCGCCTCTGCTCACCCTGTGCTACCTGCAGGTCCTGCCTCTGCTCACCCTGTGCTCCCTGCAGGTCCTGCCTCTGCTCTCCCTGCAGGTCCTGCCTCTTCTCTCCCTGCAGGTCCTGCCTCTGCTCTCCCTGCAGGTCCTGCCTCTGCGCTCCCTGCAGGTCCTGCCTCTGCGCTCCCTGCAGGTCCTGCCTCTGCGCTCCCTGCAGGTCCTGCCTCTGCGCTCCCTGCAGGTCCTGCCTCTGCGCTCCCTGCGGGTCCTGCTTCTGCTCACCCTGTGCTCCCTGCAGGTCCTGCCTCTGCGCTCCCTGCAGGTCCTGCTTCTGCTCACCCTGCGCTCCCTGCAGGTCCTGCCTCTGCTCTCCCTGCAGGTCCTGCCTCTGCTCACCCTGCGTTCCCTGCAGGTCCTGCCTCTGCGCTCCCTGCAGGTCCCGCTTCTGCTGCCTCTGCGCTCCCTGCAGGTCCTGCCTCTGCGCTCCCTGCAGGTCCTGCCTCTGCGCTCCCTGCAGGTCCTGCCTCTGCTCTCCCTGCAGGTCCTGCCTCTGCTCTCCCTGCGCTCCCTGCAGGTCCTGCCTCTGCTCTCCCTGCGCTCCCTGCAGGTCCTGCCTCTGCTCACCCTGCGTTCCCTGCAGGTCCTGCCTCTGCTCACCCTGCGCTCCTTGCAGGTCCTGCCTCTGCGCTCCCTGCAGGTCCTGCCTCTGCTCACCCTGCGCTCCCTGCAGGTCCTGCCTCTGCGCTCCCTGCAGGTCCTGCCTCTGCGCTCCCTGCAGGTCCTGCCTCTGCGCTCCCTGCAGGTCCTGCCTCTGCGCTCCCTGCAGGTCCTGCCTCTGCTCTCCCTGCAGGTCCTGCCTCTACTCTCCCTGCAGGTCCTGCCTCTGCTCTCCCTGCAGGTCCTGCCCCTGCTCACCCTGTGCTCCCTGCAGGTCCTGCCTCTGCTCACCCTGCGCTCCCTGCAGGTCCTGCCTCTGCTCTCCCTGCAGGTCCTGCCTCTGCTCACCCTGTGCTCCCTGCAGGTCCTGCCTCTGCTCACACTGTCCTCCCTGCAGGTTCTGCCTCTGCTCACCCTGCGCTCCCTGCAGGTCCTGCCTCTGCTCTCCCTGAAGGTCCTGCCTCTGCTCTCCCTGCAGGTCCTGCCTCTGCGCTCCCTGCAGGTCCTGCCTCTGCGCTCCCTGCAGGTCCTGCCTCTGCGCTCGCTGCGGGTCCTGCCTCTGCGCTCCCTGCGGGTCCCGCTTCTGCTCACCCTGTGCTCCCTGCAGGTCCTGCCTCTGCGCTCCCTGCAGGTCCTGCTTCTGCTCACCCTGCGCTCCCTGCAGGTCCTGCCTCTGCTCTCCCTGCAGGTCCTGCCTCTGCTCACCCTGCGTTCCCTGCAGGTCCTGCCTCTGCGCTCCCTGCAGGTCCCGCTTCTGCTCACCCTGTGCTCCCTGCAGGTACTGCCTCTGCGCTCCCTGCAGGTCCTGCTTCTGCTCACCCTGCGCTCCCTGCAGGTCCTGCCTCTGCGCTCCCTGCAGGTCCTGCCTCTGCTCTCCCTGCAGGTCCTGCCTCTGCTCTCCTTGCGCTCCCTGCAGGTCCTGCCTCTGCTCTCCCTGCGCTCCCTGCAGGTCCTGCCTCTGCTCACCCTGCGTTCCCTGCAGGTCCTGCCTCTGCTCACCCTGCGCTCCCTGCAGGTCCTGCCTCTGCGCTCCCTGCAGGTCCTGCCTCTGCGCTCCCTGCAGGTCCTGCCTCTGCGCTCCCTGCAAGTCCTGCCTCTGCGCTCCCTGCAGGTCCTGCCTCTGCGCTCCCTGCAGGTCCTGCCTCTGCTCTCCCTGCAGGTCCTGCCTCTACTCTCCCTGCAGGTCCTGCCTCTGCTCTCCCTGCAGGTCCTGCCCCTGCTCACCCTGTGCTCCCTGCAGGTCCTGCCTCTGCTCACCCTGTGCTCCCTGCAGGTCCTGCCTCTGCTCACCCTGCGCTCCCTGCAGGTCCTGCCTCTGCTCTCCCTGCAGGTCCTGCCTCTGCTCACCCTGCAGGTCCTGCCTCTGCTCACCCTGTGCTCCCGGCAGGTCCTGCCTCTGCTCACCCTGCTCTCCCTGCAGGTCCTGCCTCTGCTCACCCTGCTCTCCCTGCAGGTCCTGCCTCTGCGCTCCCTGCAGGTCCTGCCTCTGCTCTCCCTGCAGGTCCTGCCTCTGCTCTCCCTGCAGGTCCTGCCTCTGCTCTCCCTGCAGGTCCTGCCTCTGCGCTCCCTGCAGGTCCTGCCTCTGCACTCCCTGCAGGTCCTGCCTCTGCGCTCCCTGCAGGTCCTGTCTCTGCGCTCCCTGCAGGTCCTGCCTCTGCGCTCCCTGCAGGTCCTGCCTCTGCGCTCCCTGCGGGTCCCGCTTCTGCTCACCCTTTGCTCCCTGCAGGTCCTGCCTCTGCGCTCCCTGCAGGTCCTGCTTCTGCTCACCCTGCGCTCCCTGCAGGTCCTGCCTCTGCGCTCCCTGCAGGTCCTGTCTCTGCGCTCCCTGCAGGTCCTGTCTCTGCGCTCCCTGCAGGTCCTGCCTCTGCGCTCCCTGCAGGTCCTGCCTCTGCGCTCCCTGCGGGTCCCGCTTCTGCTCACCCTGCGCTCCCTGCAGGTCCTGCCTCTGCTCTCCCTGCAGGTCCTGCCTCTGCTCACCCTGCGTTCCCTGCAGGTCCTGCCTCTGCGCTCCCTGCAGGTCCCGCTTCTGCTCACCCTGTGCTCCCTGCAGGTCCTGCCTCTGCGCTCTCTGCAGGTCCTGCTTCTGCTCACCCTGCGCTCCCTGCAGGTCCTGCCTCTGCTCACCCTGTGCTCCTGGCAGGTTCTGCCTGTGCTCCCGGCAGGTCCTGCCTCTGCTCACCCTGCTCTCCCTGCAGGTCCTGCCTCTGCTCACCCTGCTCTCCCTGCAAGTCCTGCCTCTGCGCTCCCTGCAGGTCCTGCTTCTGCTCACCCTGCTCTCCCTGCAGGTCCTGCCTCTGCGCTCCCTGCAGGTCCTGCTTCTGCTCACCCTGCGCTCCCTGCAGGTCCTGCCTCTGCTCACCCTGCGCACCCTGCATGTCCTGCCTCTGCTCTCCCTGCAGGTCCTGCCTCTGCTCACCCTGTGCTCCTGGCAGGTTCTGCCTGTGCTCCCGGCAGGTCCTGCCTCTGCTCACCCTGCTCTCCCTGCAGGTCCTGCCTCTGCTCACCCTGCTCTCCCTGCAAGTCCTGCCTCTGCGCTCCCTGCAGGTCCTGCTTCTGCTCACCCTGCTCTCCCTGCAGGTCCTGCCTCTGCGCTCCCTGCAGGTCCTGCTTCTGCTCACCCTGCGCTCCCTGCAGGTCCTGCCTCTGCTCACCCTGCGCACCCTGCATGTCCTGCCTCTGCTCTCCCTGCAGGTCCTGCCTCTGCTCACCCTGTGCTCCCTGCAGGTCCTGCCTCTGCTCACCCTGTGCTCCCTGCATGTCCTGCCTCTGCTCACCCTGTGCTCCCTGCAGGTCCTGCCTCTGCTCACCCTGTGCTCCCTGCAGGTCCTGTTCCTGTCTGGTCTGTGTCTGATTATCGGACTCAGACGATCCTGCAGCTTCTTTTTCCAGAAGAACAAACTGAGGGGCAGCTCCTTCTTTCTTGGGGGGGCGCTGCTGGTCCTCCTGCGCTGGCCCCTGCTCGGGATGCTGTGTGAGGGGTATGGCTTCATCAACCTATTCAGGTACAGCCCCCTCATAGCCAGTGCCAGCCTCCCCCCACAAACCAGCGCCAGCCTCCCCTCACAAACCAGCGCCAGCCTCCCCCCACAAATCAGCGCCAGCCTCCCCCACAAACCAGCGCCAGCCTCCCCCCACAAACCAGTGCCAGCCTCCCCCACAAACCAGCGCCAGCCTCCCCCCACAAACCAGCGCCAGCCTCCCCCCACAAACCAGCGCCAGCCTCCTCCCACAAACCAGCGCTAGCCTCCCCCCACAAACCAGCGCCAGCCTCCCCCCACAAACCTGCGCCAGCCTCCCCCACACAAGCCAGCGCCAGCCTCCCCCCACAAACCTGCGCCAGCCTCCCCCCACAAACCTGCGCCAGCCTCCCCCCACAAACCAGCGCCAGCCTCCCCCCACGAACCAGTGCCAGCCTCCCCCCCCACAAACCAGTGCCAGCCTCCCCCCCACAAACCAGTGCCAGCCTCCCCCCCCCACAAACCAGTGCCAGCCTCCCCCCCACAAACCAGTGCCAGCCTCCCCCCACAAACCAGTGCCAGCCTCCCCCCACAAACCAGCGCCAGCCTCCCCCCACAAACCAGCGCCAGCCTCCCCCCACAAACCAGTGCCAGCCTCCCCCACAAACCAGCGCCAGCCTCCCCCCACAAACCAGCGCCAGCCTCCCCCCACAAACCAGCGCCAGCCTCCTCCCACAAACCAGCGCTAGCCTCCCCCCACAAACCAGCGCCAGCCTCCCCCCACAAACCAGCGCCAGCCTCCCCCACAAACCAGTGCCAGCCTCCCCCCACCTAACCAGTGCCAGCCTCCCCCCACAAACCAGTGCCAGCCTCCCCCCACAAACCAGTGCCAGCCTCCCCCCACGAACCAGTGCCAGCCTCCACCCCATGAACCAGTGCCAGCCTCCCCCCCATGAACCAGTGCCAGCCTCCCCCCATGAACCAGTGCCAGCCACCCCCACAAACTAGTGCCAGCCTCCCCCCCATGAACCAGCGCTAGCCTCCCCCCATTTACCAGTGCCAGCCTCTCACCCACAAACCGGTGCCACGCTCCCCCCACAAACCGGTGCCACGCTCCCCCCACAAACCGGTGCCACGCTCCCCCCACAAACCGGTGCCACGCTCCCCCCACAAACCGGTGCCACGCTCCCCCCACAAACCGGTGCCACGCTCCCCCCACAAACCGGTGCCACGCTCCCCCCACAAACCGGTGCCACGCTCCCCCCTACAAACCGGTGCCACGCTCCCCCCTACAAACCAGCACTAGCCTCCCTCCACAAACCAGCGCTAGCCTCTCCCCAATAATCAATGCCAGCCTCCCCCACAAACCAGGGCCACACTCCCCCCACAAACCAGTGCCAGCCTCCCCCCACTAATCAATGCCACACTCCCCCCACAAACCAGTGCCACGCTCCCCCCACAAACCAGCGCCAGCCTCCCCCCATGAACCAGCGCCAGCCTGCCCCCCATGAACCAGCGCCAGCCTCCCCCTACAAACCAGCGCCAGCCTGCCCCCCATGAACCAGTGCCAGCTTCCCCCCACAAACCAGTGCCAGCCTCACCTCACAAACCAGCACCAGCCTCCCTCTACAAACCAGTGCCAGCCTCCCCCCACAAACCAGTGCCAGCCTCCCCCCACAAACCAGTGCCAGCCTCCCCCCACAAACCAGCGCCAGCCTCCCCCCACAAACCAGCGCCAGCCTCCCCCACAAACCAGCGCTAGCCTCCCCCCCACAAACCAGCGCCAGCCTCCCCCCCCAAACCCATGCCAGCCTCCCCCCCACAAGCCAGCGCCAGCCTCCCCCCACAAACCTGCGCCAGCCTCCCCCCACGAACCAGCGCCAGCCTCCCCCCACGAACCAGTGCCAGCCTCCCCCCCACAAACCAGTGCCAGCCTCCCCCCCACAAACCAGTGCCAGCCTCCCTCCACAAATCAGCGCCAGCCTCCCCCCACAAACCAGCGCCAGCCTCCCCCCACAAACCAGCGCCAGCCTCCCCCCACAAACCAGCGCCAGCCTCCCCCCACAAACCAGCGCCAGCCTCCCCCCACAAACCAGCGCCAGCCTCCCCCCACAAACCAGCGCCAGCCTCCCCCCACAAACCAGCGCCAGCCTCCCCCCACAAACCAGCGCCAGCCTCCCCCCACAAACCAGCGCCAGCCTCCCCCCACAAACCAGCGCCAGCCTCCCCCCACAAAACAGCGCCAGCCTCCCCCCACAAACCAGTGCCAGCCTCCCCCACAAACCAGCGCCAGCCTCCCCCCACAAACCAGCCTCCCCCCACAAACCAGCGCAAGCCTCCCCCACAAACCAGCGCCAGCCTCCCCCCACAAACCAGCGCCAGCCTCCCCCCACAAACCAGCGCCAGCCTCCCCCCACAAACCAGTGCCAGCCTCCCCCCACAAACCAGTGCCAGCCTCCCCCCACAAACCAGTGCCAGCCTCCACCCCATGAACCAGTGCCAGCCTCCCCCCATGAACTAGTGCCAGCCACCCCCACAAACTAGTGCCAGCCTCCCCCCCATGAACCAGCGCTAGCCTCCCCCCATTTACCAGTGCCAGCCTCTCACCCAAAAAACGGTGCCACGCTCCCCCCACAAACCGGTGCCACGCTCCCCCCACAAACCGGTGCCACGCTCCCCCCACAAACCGGTGCCACGCTCCCCCCACAAACCGGTGCCACGCTCCCCCCACAAACCGGTGCCATGCTCCCTCCACAAACCGGTGCCACGCTCCCCCCACAAACCGGTGCCACGCTCCCCCCACAAACCGGTGCCATGCTCCCCCCACAAACCGGTGCCACGCTCCCCCCACAAACCGGTGCCACGCTCCCCCCTACAAACAAGCACTAGCCTCCCTCCACAAACCAGCGCTAGCCTCTCCCCAATAATCAATGCCAGCCTCCCCCACAAACCAGGGCCACACTCCCCCCACAAACCAGTGCCAGCCTCCCCCCACTAATCAATGCCACACTCCCCCCACAAACCAGTGCCACGCTCCCCCCACAAACCAGTGCCACACTCCCCCCACAAACCAGTGCCACACTCCCCCCATAAAAACAGTACCAGCCTCTCTCTCACCCACAAACCAATGGCTGTCTCCCCCCTACAAATCAGTGCCAACCTTCCCCACAAACTAGTGCCATCTTCCCCCCCCAAAAAAACAGTGCCAGCCTCCCTCCCATAAACCAGTACCAGCCTCCCTCAAAAAACAGTACCAGCCTCTCACCGACAAACCAGTGCCAACCTCTCCCACAAACCAGTGCCAGCCTCCCCCCACAAGCCAGTGCCAACTTCTCCCACTAACCAGTGCCAACCTCCCCCCAAACAGTACCAGCCTCTCACCCACAAACCAGTGCCAACCTCTCACCCACAAACCAGTACCAGCCTCCCTGAAAAAACAGTTCCAGCCTCTCACCCACAAACCAGTGCCAACCTCTCCCACAAACCAGTGCCAGCCTCCCCCCACAAGCCAGTGCCAACCTCCCCCACTAACCAGTGCCAACCTCCCCCCAAACAGTACCAGCCTCTCACCCACAAACCAGTGCCAGCCTACGCCCCACAAGCCAGTGCCCGCTTCCCCCTGCAACCTAGTGTAATCCCCCAAAAGAAACGAATGTCCGTGTTCTCCCCAGAAACCAGTGCGTCCCCACACGTATATCTCACTGCCCAGCCTCACCGCACACTAATACACTCAATGGCACCTCGTTCTGTCTCAGGTGTTGGGAAACAGTCACAGACATTCATCCTCCTTCTCCATCTCTCAGGGGGTTCTTCCCGCTGGTCTTCACATTCCTGACCTCTCTGGGGAATATCCCACTTCTCACCAAGGTAAGGACGCCATTATTAATAAACCTTTCTAGTCTTCTGCTCCCTATAACTCCCCCTATCGCCCCATATAACCGCTCCCTATAACTCCCCCTATCGCCCCATATAACCGCTCCCTATAACTCCCCCTATCGCCCCATATAACCGCTCCCTATAACTCCTCCTATCGCCCCATATAACCGCTCCCTATAACTCCCCCTATCGCCCCATATAACCGCTCCCTATAACTCCCCCTATCGCCCCATATAACCCCTCCCTATAACTCCCCCTATTACCCCATATAACCGCTCCCTATAACTCCCCCTATTACCCCATATAACCGCTCCCTATAACTCCTCCTATCGCCCCATATAACCGCTCCCTATAACTCCTCCTATTGCCCCATATAACCGCTCCCTATAACTCCTCCTATTACCCCATATAACCGCTCCCTATAACTCCCCTTATTACCCCATATAACCGCTCCCTATAACTCCCCCTATTACCCCATATAACCGCTCCCTATAACTCCCCCTATCGCCCCATATAACCGCTCCCTATAACTCCTCCTATTACCCCATATAACCGCTCCCTATAACTCCTCCTATTATCCCATATAACCGCTCCCTATAACTCCCCCTATTACCCCATATAACCGCTCCCTATAACTCCCCCTATCGCCCCATATAACCGCTCCCTATAACTCCTCCTATTACCCCATATAACCGCTCCCTATAACCTCCTATTACCCCATATAACGCTCCCTATAACTCCTCCTATTACCCCATATAACCGCTCCCTATAACCTCCTATTACCCCATATAACCGCTCCCTATAATGCCTCTTATAGCCCCATATAACTGCTCCCTATTACCCCATATAACCGCTCCCTATAACTCCTCCTATTACCCCATATAACCGCTCCCTATAACGCCCCCTATTACCCCATATAACCGCTCCCTATAACTCCTCCTATTACCCCATATAACCGCTCCCTATAACTCCCCCTATTACCCCATATAACCGCTCCCTATAACTCCTCCTATTACCCCATATAACCGCTCCCTATAATGCCTCTTATAGCCCCATATAACCGCTCCTTATTACCACATATAACCGCTCCCTATAACTCCTCCTATTGCCCCATATAATTTCTCCCAAACCCCGTGATACACTTTCTCTTCATCACGCTGCGGACCTGAAGGGGTTAATTGATCCCATCTTGCTCTTGCAGCTCTTTCAGAAGCTGTCAGGAGGTGACCCCACCATGGTGTGACCCCTTTAAGAAGAAGCCCCGCCCAGCGCGCCGATGGGACATCCCTTCCTGCGGCCACCATACCCTGCCCCCTCCCTATGTTTATGGATATTGCTTTGGGTGTATATGCCGCGTACAGCACAGCGTACACCAGCGGCAGTAATGACTGCTATAATATGACACCTATAGGGCTGGGACACCTATAGGGCTGGGACACCTATAGTGATATACCCATTATCCTGGATTACAACCATTAGATTGTAAGCTCTTGGGAGCAGAGATGAATTGTGATTGTAATTTATTACTATGTTAATGCCACAGCTGTATACAAAGAAAATTATTCAAACGTGACTGTGTGTGTGTGCGTGCGTGTGTGTGCGTGTGTGTGCGTGTGTGTGCGTGTGCGTGCGTGTGCGTGCGTGTGCGTGTGCGCGCTCGTGCATGTGTTTAAAATGATGTGTAATTGTGGGAGGGGAATGAAACAGATAACGAACTAAATGGAATAGATGAGGATACAAGGTGGTATGGAGGTAGAATGGGGGCAAGTGCAAGTTTGACAAGCAGTGAGACACCCATAGTAAATACAGATAATACTAGAAAACTTCTAAAGACTAAACAAAGTGGGCGCAGAAAGGAAGGAGCAGATAAGATAATAGTACAGGCTGAAAAAAACCTGAAATGCATGCTTGCTAATGCAAGAAGCCTGACAGATAAAATGGGGGAGCTTGAATTAATAGCTGCAAGGGAGCAGTATGATATCATAGGCATTACTGAAACATGGTGGGATGAAACTCATGACTGGACAGTTAATTTAGAGGGTTATTCCCTTTTTCGGAAGGATCGAACAAATAGAAGGGGAGGTGGAGTATGTTTATATGTTAAACCGGATCTAAAACCTATTATAAGGGATGATGTCTATGAAGGGAATGATGAAAATGTAGAGACTTTGTGGATAGAAATTAGCAGTGGAGGTAAAAGTATAAAGAAAATGTTTGTGGGAATATGCTATAAACCACCAAATATCTGTGAGATTGAGGAAGCTAAAATACTTTTGCAAATGGAGAAGGCATCAAAACTGGGTCATGTTTACATAATGGGGGATTATAATTATCCAGACATACAGTAGACTGCGGCAACGAGATTAGCATTACAACAAAAGGAAATAGGTTTTCGGAGGTGCGTAAAGACAATTATATGGCCCAAATTATTGAGGAACCAACCAGGAGAGGGGCAGTTCTGGATTTGGTCATATCAAACAATGTAGACGTAATAACAAATATTCAAGTCCTGGAACATTTGGGTAACAGTGATCATAACATGGTCTCATTTGAAATAAATTATTTAAAAACAGATTACTTGGGTTCAACAAAGACCTTAAACTTTAGAAAAGCAGATTTTAATAAACTGAGGATTAATCTACAAGTAATACATTAGGATGATGCTTTTGCATGGAAAAATGTAGAAGATAAATGGGCAGTCTTTAAAACATTGTTAGAAAAGCACACTTATCAGTGTATACCTCTGGGTAATAAGTATAAAAGAAATAAGTCAAAATCAATGTGGCTAAACAAACAGGTAGGGGAGGAAATGGACAAGAAGAGGAAGGCGTTTGGATTCTTTAAGTCAGAAGGGACGGAGACATCGTATCAGAATTATAAGGAATGTAACAAAAATTGCAAAAGGGCAATTAAATGAGCAAAAATGGATAATGAAAAAAGGATTGCAATAGAAAGTAAGGTCAACCCTAAAAAATTCTTTAAGTACCTTAATAACAAAAAAATTAGAAAAGAAAATATAGGACCCTTTCAGTGTGAGATCGGTAGGCAGATTAATGGAGATAAGGAAAACGCAGAGGTATTAAACAAATTATTTGCCTCTGTGTTTACCAGGGAAGAATCAAGTTCAATAGTAGGAAGCCACAACCGCCATATTAATGAACAATTGGTTAACTGAGGAAGAAGTTCATTAGCAGCTTGAAAAAATTAAAGTAAATAAGGCACCTGGCCCCGATGGCATACATCCAAGAGTTCTCAAGGAGTTAAGTTCAGTAATAGCCAAACCATTATATTTAATATTCAAGGACTCCATTTCCATAGGCTCAGTACCACAAGATTGGGGTAAAGCAGATGTGGTGCCTATATTTAAAAAGGGAGCTAGATCACAACCGGAATTACAGACCTGTAAGCCTGACTTCAATAGTGGGGAAACTACTTTAATACGGGATAATATTCAGGAATACCTAATGGAAAACAAAATTATTAGTACTGTAATAGCATGGATTTATGAAGGATAGACCAAACTAACCTTATTTGTTTCTTTGAGGAGGTAAGTTGGAATTTAGACCAGGGTAATACAGTTGATGTGGTCTACTTAGATTTTGCAAAGGCTTCTGATACGGTTCCACACAAGAGGTTGGTGTACAAAATAAAGCAAATTGGACTCAGTAATAATATATGCACCTGGATTGAGAACTGGTTGAAGGACAGACAACACAGTATTGTCATAAATTGAACTTTTTCAGGTTGGGCTAAGGTCGTGAGTGGAGTACCTCAGGGATCGGTACTGGGACCACTGCTTTTTAACTTGTTTATTAATGACCTTGAGGTTGGGATCGAGAGCAAAGTCTCCATCTTTGCTGATGATACTAAATTGTGTAAGGTAATAGAATCAGAGCAGGATGTAATTTCTCCCCAGAAGGACTTGGAGAGATTAGAAACGTGGGCAGGTAAATGGCAGATGAGGTTTAATACAGATAAATGTAAGGTTATGCATTTGGGAAGCAAGAATAAACAGGCGACTTACAAATTAAATGGAGATATATTGGGGGAATCCTTGATGGAGAAGGATTTAGGAGTGCTTGTAGACAGCAGGCTTAGCAATCGTGCCCAAAGTCATGCAGTAGCTGCAAAGGCAAACAGGATCTTATCTTGCAGTAAACGGGCAATGGAAGGGAAGTAAACATAATTATGCCCCTTTACAAAGCATTAGTAAGACCACACCTTGAATATGGAGTACAATTTTAGGCACCACTCCTTAGAAAAGACATTCTGGAACTAGAGAGAGTGCAGAGAAGAGCCACCAAATTAATAAAGGGGATGGACAATCTAACTTATGAGGAGAGGCTAACTAAATTAGATTTATTTACATTAGAAAAGAGGCGTCTAAGAGGGGATATGATAACTATATACAAATATATTCGGGGACAGTACAGGAATCTTTCAAAAGAACTATTAACCCCACGGGCAGTACTAAGGACTCGGGGCCATCCCTTAAGGTTGGAGGAAAGGAGATTTCACCAGCAACAAAGGAAAGGGTTCTTTACAGTAAGGGCAGTTAAAATGTGGGATTCATTACCCATGGAGACTGTGATGGCAGATACAATAGATTTGTTCAAAAAAAGGTTGGACATCTTTTTAGAAAGGAAAGGTATCCAGGGATATACCAAATAAGTATACATGGGAAGGATGTTGATCCAGGGATTAATCCGATTGCCAATTCTTGGAGTCAGGAAGGAATGTATTTTTCCCCTTATCAGACCTCATTGGATTATATGTCACTGGGGTTTTTTGTTTGCTTTCCTCTGGATCAATAGGGAAGTATAGATAAAGGATAAAGAGACCTGTGGTTACCCCTCACCAACGTGGGAGAGAAACTTCGACATTTAGAGAAAACGTGGTGTGAGCCACGTGCTGATGTACCGCTGCCCAACGTGGAACCTCGGGGTGCAGAGGGGTCATAGTAACACCATCATGGTGGGGATCTACTCCTGTAGCGTTTCGTTGGTGTTCTCCCCTAGCGTTGGCAGATTGGTACCATCATGGTCTCACTCCGAGCCATCTGCACCCCTAGGATCCACGTTGGGCAGCGTTGGCTGGCACGTGGTTGACACCACGTTTTCTCCAAATACCGACGTTTCTCCCCCACGTTTGGTGAGTGGTAACCACAGCTCTTTTTCCAAGCTTTCATTAAATAGATGTATAATATGTAGAAATACATCCTTGCTTCGTTTGGGTACTTGTTGAGTAACTATATACTGTAGATGATCCGAGATATAATGCCATCTGACCCGCCTCCAGTCTGACCCAGAATATACTGTATTATATTTAACTACACCAGTTTGTCAATCAGCTCCAGTTGCATTCAAGTTAACAGCCTTATCTACCAGTATACACCAGTCAATCAGCTCCAGTTGCATTCAAGTTAACAGCCTTATCTACCAGTATACACCAGTCAATCAGCTCCAGTTGCATTCAAGTTAACAGCCTTATCTACCAGTATACACCAGTCAATCAGCTCCAGTTGCATTCAAGTTAACAGCCTTATCTACCAGTATACACCAGTCAATCAGCTCCAGTTGCATTCAAGTTAACAGCCTTATCTACCAGTATACACCAGTCAATCAGCTCCAGTTGCATTAAAGTTAACAGCCTTATCTACCAGTATACACCAGTCAATCAGCTCCAGTTGCATTAAAGTTAACAGCCTTATCTACCAGTATACACCAGTCAATCAGCTCCAGTTGCATTAAAGTTAACAGCCTTATCTACCAGTATACACCAGTCAATCAGCTCCAGTTGCATTCAAGTTAACAGCCTTATCTACCAGTATACACCAGTCAATCAGCTCCAGTTGGAAGTTTTTAACATCCTTATCCATTGGTTATATTTACCTAGTTATGCAGTGATACCACAGACCTAGCTCTACTCTCTCTACCAGTATACGCTCAGTATACAGAATATATATATTTATGTATTTAATAGAATGATATTGCTTTCATCCTTATTTTTGCTAGAAAGGTTACGCCGGAAGCAAAAAGTAACAGCTTCAGATCACACGACGTTTTGTTTCGGATCAAATTCACATTTTCTATATATGAGTGTATATAAGTGTGTGTATGTGTGTATGTGTGTATGTGTGTCTGAACAGGGGCTGCACAACACGTTAGTGATGTCACCGTGTCCTTTGTATATAAGCCAGACCCTTTGATGCGGAGACAGACTCAGGTGCATGAACCAGGCACTGACAGGAGAGAGCAGAGGTGGGTGACAGTGACAGAGGTGAGTGTGTGACAGAGGTGTGTGATAGGGGCAGGTGGATGACCGTGACAGAGCTGGGTGACAATGACAGTAACAGAGGTGAGTGAGTGGCAGAGATGAGTGACAGAGGTGAGTGAGTGAAAGAAGTGGCTGACAATCACAGAGCTGTGTGACACTGACAGAGATGAGTGAGTGACAGGTGTGTGATTCGGGCAGTGGGTGACAGTGACAGAGGTGTGTGATAGTGACAGAGTTTAGTGACAGTGACAGGAGACAGAGTGAAAGGTAAGTGACACGTGAGCCTGTTATTCTGCATATTACACACTATATGGAATACCATACTTTATATCTCACTGGTTTCTTTCTATTATTCTTTCTTAATGGTTACCCCCTCTCTCTCACACATTCAATCTCTCTCATTTCCACTCTCTCACACCCGTCTCATTCCCCCAGCTCATCCTCTCTCTCATTCCCACTCTCTCTCACATTCCCCATCTCATCCTCCCTCATTCCCACTCTCTCTCACATCCCCTGTCTCATTCCCACTCTCTCACATCCCCTGTCTCATTCCCACTCTCACACTCCCCAATCTCATTCCCTCTCTCTCACATCCAATCTCATTCTGTCTCATTCCCTCTCTCTCACATCCAATCTCATTCTGTCTCATTCCCTCTCTCTCACATCCAATCTCATTCTCTCTCATTCCCTCTCTCTCACATCCCCCATCAAATCATCCCTCATTCCAACTCTCACATACCCCATCTCATTCCCTCTCATTCTCATGATCTCACATCCCCCCATCTCATTCTCTCTCATTCCCTCTCTCTCACATCCAATCTAATTTTCTCTAATTTCCACTCACACCCCCGTCTCATTCCCCCATCTCACCCTCCCTCTCATTCCCTCTCTCAGATTCCCCAATCTCATCCTCCCTCTCATTCCCACTCTCACATTTCCTAATCTCATTCTCTCTCACATCCAATCTCATTCTCTCTCATCCCCTCTCTCACATCCCCCCCTTATTCCCACTCTCACATCCCCTGTCTCATTCCCACTCACATCCAATCTCATTCTCTCTCATTTCCACTCTCACACACCCCCATCTCATTCTCACACTCTCTCACCCCCCCCCCCCCATCTCATTCTCTCACATTCCCCCTTATCTCTTTCTTTCTGTCCTGCTCTCTCCCTCCATGTCTCTGCTCTGTCTCTGCTCTCTCCCTCCATGTCTCTGCTCTCTCCCTCCATGTCTGTCTCTGCTCTGTATCTGCTCTCTCCCTCCATGTCTCTCTGTCTCTGCTCTCTCCCTCCATGTCTCTGCTCTGTCTCTGCTCTCCCCCTCCATGTCTCTCTGTCTCTCTCTGCTTGTCAGTGCTTTGTAGTTAAATATACTATTGATCCGTGGTCCAGCCTGTGGTCTCGATGTATCGCTAAGGCAATAGGGCACCTGAGTGAGTGCGCGGATGGGTGAGTATGAGAGGAGTGAAGGATTGAAAGGTGGGGAGAGAAGACCCAGGAACCCTTACAACCTTACATGTGCACCTTTAATGGGGGGGGGGGGGGAGAGATAGAGAGGAGTATCAGTTAATTCTACACCCAGAACTCCTGCTCTGAAGTTGATGACTGAGGAAAGAGGTGAAAAGTCCTTCACTGAAGGGGTGGTGGATGCACGGAAAGGGCTCCCAGCAGAGGGTGGAAGAGGCTAAATAGTCATCGGATTCAGAAATACTGGGTGAGGTTCTTATCTGCCGCACCCCTCAGCAGGTTGCCTGTACCCGTGCACGTTTGGGGTCTCCCCTTCCCCCTGACACCCCCTCGCTGTTGATGCCTCCAGGTAGAGGGGCAGACACGATGATCTCACCTGCCCTGTCTCTGCTTATGCTGCTGGTGGGAGTTCACCTGGGAGAGTCTGAGAAGGGTCCCAATCAGATCCCCAAATTCTCAGGTAGGTTGAACCCCACCCCTGCTGACTGCACTAGTTCATGGATTATATGACATAGAAGCGCCCATGCTGTGCAGCGCCTGTCCTGTTTACCTACAAATGACTTTATTGCCTGCAGACCATGAAGTTTTCATCTGGCCAGACTGAGGCTTTTCTAATACCTAGTGCGGGCGGGAGGGGGGGGGGGGGAGGCAACTCCAGTCCTCAAGGGCCACCAACAGGTCAGGTTTTAAGGATGTCCCAGCTTCAGCACATGTGGCTATATATATATATGTATGTATGTGTCTGACAGCACTTCTAAATTAGAGGTTGTGTGTGTTTCACTGGTGCACAGAGAAAAGCATAACCCCAAGAGGTCCAAATACAAAATAGTGATACACAAATAACCCCAGCACTCAAAGTGAAGAGAGAATACAAGAATTATGCTAAAAATCAAACCGTGTGTCGATAGTTAAATGAAAATGGATATACAGTCGTATGTAAGACAGCGTCTGAATACTACATGAGAGAGAATCGTAACTGCTGAGAAATGCAAGCTCAGAATGTTTGCCATCTGCATGGCACACCTGCATGGCGCACCTGCATGGCGCACCTGCATGGCGCATCTGCATGGCACACCTGCATGGCAGAGTGATTGCAGGTAAGTACTTCTCACTGTGCTAGTTATGCTGTGTGCCATGTTCTGATCCGTCTGCTGCAGATATATATCTACACTCACTGTATATATTTCTCACTCGGTTCTCTTGCCTTGTATATATTTGGTTAGTTCTCTGTATATATACCCTTATGCCTTTTTTGCTTGTGTAAACTACACAAGTTTGACTTGGAGACCACCGAGGTTTTCCGAGTTTAGTGATAACCTTTGGATGCTCAGAATATCAGCAGTTACGATTCTATCTCATGTAGTGTTCAGACGACGTGTCTTACATACAACTGTATATCCATTTGCATTTAACTACGTTTTGATTTTTAGCAGAATTCTTCTCTTCACTTTGAGTACTGAAGTTATTTGTATATAACAGATATATTAACGGTAACATGAACAGGGGGAGAAAGCTCCAGTGTATAACTTTATATAGCACACAATGTATCTCATATTAAAGCACCGTGTACACTATCAGTACTATACTGGACAAAAAGTTCCAGGATTGATGCAGATTATAAACTGTGTGGGTCAGTGACCTCTTCCTCCTTGAATCAGCAAATATAATGTGTATAACATATTTTATATTATGTCACGCCCATTGTAATGCGCTAGGGAAGATGTTGGACCCTTATAATGAATGATAACGTTGACACCATCTGACTATCCTGCAGGGGAAGAGGACAGCCAGTGGCCCGGCTCCCTGCCGTGCCCAGAGAAGATGCCTGCCGTATGGAGGGAGGAGCAGACGCCCGTTCTTGCCCGCCTCTGCCGGAGGAAGAAGCTGCCCCCCCTAGACCAGCTGTGGCCGTCGGAGCCTCCCTTGCCCAGCCGGGATATTCACGAACCCGAGGGGGCGCTTCTGGTGGAACGAATGAAGGATCTCTCCACCTACAACTGGAACTCCTTCGGGCTGAGATACGGGAAGAGGGCAGCTGGGGCGGTGAAGGCCAAAATGAAGATCTGGTAGTGTCAGTGAAGGTTGTGAGGGTGTGATCTGCCTGGGGAGCTCTGGAGTATGTTGCAGTCTGTGATACCTAATACTGGACTTACACAAGCATTTCCTCTTAGATCTAATGCTGGTGTAGGAGGTACCCAGAGCTTGTCTGTGAGCTGAAGATTTGTTACATGCTGTGAGACCTTTGAATGTAGCAACAGCATAGTTCTTAGATTTAACATTGTTTACAGAGCTTTCCAAACCTCACAGGTCTCTTTTTCATGTGTACAGAGCTTTCCAACCCTTACAGGTCTCTTCTTCACGTGTACAGAGCTTTCCGAGCCTCAATGGGTTTTTCTTCATGTGTACAGATCTTTCCAAACCTCAGTGGTCTCTATTTCACGTGTACAGAGCTTTCCAACCCTTACAGGTCTCTTCTTCACGTGTACAGAGCTTTCCGAGCCGCCGTTTTTTTTTCTTCATGTGTACAGATCTTTCCAAACCTCAGCGGTCTCTTCTTTATATGTACATAGTTTTCCAAACCTCACAGGTCTCTTAATCATGTGAACAGCTATCCAAACCTCTCCTGTCTCTTCTTCATGTGTACAGAGCTTTCCAAACCTCACGTCTGTTCTTCATAGGTACAGTTTTCCAAACCTCACAGGTCTCTTCTTCACGTGTACAGAGCTTTCCAAACCTCACAGGTCTCTTCTTCATGACACGAAGACATCTGTGAGGTTTGGAAAGCTCTGTACACGTGAAGAAGAGACCCGTGAGGTTTGGAAAGCTCTGTGCACATTATTATATCTTTTCAGAATTCTCTTGTCAGTCCATTAGAAGTGACACTACTTCTTGGATTTGCAAAGTGTTGTTATGCGGTATTAAACTTCTGTACACTGGTCTCACGCTCCGATGAAGCATCACACAGACCGACGCAGCAGCACATCCGTGTTCCAACTATTTCTAGTTCTTGTTCCTGCAGCGGTTCCATCGTCAGTCTGTATTTATCTATAAATAATAAATATATTATATACACTTTTGTTCTTGAATTTCTTCTGCACGGAAAGAGGACTTGGCTGGTATTAGCGATACATAGCTCGTAATATTTCACCTTTTTAATGATTTATTTGCCAATGTTTCATGCACGCCCCGATCTATAAATAGAACGGTGACATATTAGGCGTATTTTATTGTTATGTTAAATGGTATAAAACGGCTACTGAATAATCCCTTTCTGCTTCTTTATATACGTGTGTTTCTGAGTGTTACCGGACCCTCAATTGTACCCTCTAGCTTTTATGTATGTGTGTATATCAGGGGGGGGGGGGCAACTTCACGCCTTAAGGGCCACCAACAGGTCAGGTTTTCAGGATCTCCCTGCTTCAGCACACTGAACCACTGATTGAGCCACTTGTGCTGAAGCAGGGGCAGATTGAGCCACCTGTGCTGAAGCAGGGATATCCTGAAAACCTGACCTGTTGGTGGCCATTGAGGCCTGGCGTTGCCCGCCCCCTGGTGTATATGTTTATTTGTATCGCGCCACCCATGTACACAGTGCTTTACAGCAGTAACACAGGTGGCATACTAGGAATAAACGCTTCATACATAAAGGTAGACATTAGGAAAAGGAGTCCCTGCCCCGAAGAGCTTACAATCTAAGTGTTTATTTCAGTTCTTGATACACGATACTGTTTGGTTATTTTTGCTTTCGGAGATAAAGTCTCTTGTTCATGGCCTGGAAATCTGGCATGTTCCTGCAGGGGATTGACACGGAGCACAGACGGAGATAAGGGGTGTCAACGGGGGGGGGGCGGGGGGAGGGGAGGAGGGCCAGGGGGGGGGAGGAGGGCCAGGGGGGGGATACTGAGGTTTTTGAAGTTAAACTTCTTTCCTGGCGCCTACAGGGTTTTCATGGGGAAAAAAATGCATTGCCTTGTAACGAAAAACCGTAACAGAAGTGACGCTGCTAATGTGCGCGCATGCGCAGAAGAGGAGCTTGCGCAGTGCTCCCTTGTCCACCAAGTACATTGGCGCTCCCCGTCTTCCAGCACGCATGCGCACTAACGGCAGCGGGCCTCTGCACATGGCCGCGGGCTACTGGAATAGCAGAGAGAGAGAGCTGCAGTGACTGAGCTGTGTGTGAGGAAGTAGGGAGTGAGTACTGGAATAGCAGAGACAGCAGCAGTGACTGAGCTGTGTGTGAGGAAGTAGGGAGTGAGTACTGGAATAGCAGAGGGGACTGCAGTGACAGCTGTGTGTGAGGAAGTAGGGAGTGAGTACTGGAATAGCAGAGAGAGCTGCAGTGACTGAGCTGTGTGTGAGGAAGTAGGGAGTGAGTACTGGAATAGCAGAGACAGCTGCAGTGACTGAGATGTGTGTGAGGAAGAAGGGAGTGAGTACTGGAATAGCAGAGGTTGACTGCAGTGACTGAGCTGTGTGTGAGGAAGTAGGGAGTGAGTACTGGAATAGCAGAGGGGACTGCAGTGACTGAGCTGTGTGTGAGGAAGTAGGGAGTGAGTACTGGAATAGCAGAGACAGCAGCAGTGACTGAGCTGTGTGTGAGGAAGTAGGGAGTGAGTACTGGAATAGCAGAGGGGACTGCAGTGACAGCTGTGTGTGAGGAAGTAGGGAGTGAGTACTGGAATAGCAGAGAGAGCTGCAGTGACTGAGCTGTGTGTGAGGAAGTAGGGAGTGAGTACTGGAATAGCAGAGACAGCTGCAGTGACTGAGATGTGTGTGAGGAAGAAGGGAGTGAGTACTGGAATAGCAGAGGTTGACTGCAGTGACTGAGCTGTGTGTGAGGAAGTAGGGAGTGAGTACTGGAATAGCAGAGGGGACTGCAGTGACTGAGCTGTGTGTGAGGAAGTAGGGAGTGAGTACTGGAATAGCAGAGAGAGCTGCAGTGACTGAGCTGTGTGTGAGGAAGTAGGGAGTGAGTACTGGAATAGCAGAGACAGCAGCAGTGACTGAGCTGTGTGTGAGGAAGTAGGGAGTGAGTACTGGAATAGCAGAGACAGCTGCAGTGACTGAGATGTGTGTGAGGAAGAAGGGAGTGAGTACTGGAATAGCAGAGGGGACTGCAGTGACTGAGCTGTGTGTGAGGAAGTAGGGAGTGAGTACTGGAATAGCAGAGACAGCTGCAGTGACTGAGCTGTGTGTGAGGAAGTAGGGAGTGAGTACTGGAATAGCAGAGAGAGCTGCAGTGACTGAGCTGTGTGTGAGGAAGTAGGGAGTGAGTACTGGAATAGCAGAGACAGCTGCAGTGACTGAGCTGTGTGTGAGGAAGTAGGGAGTGAGTACTGGAATAGCAGAGACAGCTGCAGTGACTGAGCTGTGTGTGAGGAAGAAGGGAGTGAGTACTGGAATAGCAGAGACAGCTGCAGTGACTGAGCTGTGTGTGAGGAAGTAGGGAGTGAGTACTGGAATAGCAGAGACAGCTGCAGTGACTGAGCTGTGTGTGAGGAAGTAGGGAGTGAGTACTGGAATAGCAGAGACAGCTGCAGTGACTGAGCTGTGTGTGAGGAAGTAGGGAGTGAGTACTGGAATAGCAGAGACAGCTGCAGTGACTGAGCTGTGTGTGAGGAAGTAGGGAGTGAGTACTGGAATAGCAGAGACAGCTGCAGTGACTGAGCTGTGTGTGAGGAAGTAGGGAGTGAGTACTGGAATAGCAGAGACAGCTGCAGTGACTGAGCTGTGTGTGAGGAAGAAGGGAGTGAGTACTGGAATAGCAGAGACAGCTGCAGTGACTGAGCTGTGTGTGAGGAAGTAGGGAGTGAGTACTGGAATAGCAGAGACAGCTGCAGTGACTGAGCTGTGTGTGAGGAAGTAGGGAGTGAGTACTGGAATAGCAGAGACAGCTGCAGTGACTGAGCTGTGTGTGAGGAAGTAGGGAGTGAGTACTGGAATAGCAGAGACAGCTGCAGTGACTGAGCTGTGTGTGAGGAAGTAGGGAGTGAGTACTGGAATAGCAGAGACAGCTGCAGTGACTGAGCTGTGTGTGAGGAAGTAGGGAGTGAGTACTGGAATAGCAGAGACAGCTGCAGTGACTGAGCTGTGTGTGAGGAAGTAGGGAGTGAGTACTGGAATAGCAGAGACAGCTCCAGTGACTGAGCTGTGTGTGAGGAAGTAGGGAGTGAGTACTGGAATTGCAGAGAGAGCTGCAGTGACTGAGCTGTGTGTGAGGAAGTAGGGAGTGAGTACTGGAATAGCAGAGAGAGCTGCTGTGACTGAGCTGTGTGTGAGGAAGTAGGGAGTGAGTACTGGAATAGCAGAGACAGCTGCAGTGACTGAGCTGTGTGTGAGGAAGTAGGGAGTGAATACTGGAATAGCAGAGAGAGCTGCTGTGACTGAGCTGTGTGTGAGGAAGTAGGGAGTGAGTACTGGAATAGCAGAGACAGCTGCAGTGACTGAGCTGTGTGTGAGGAAGTAGGGAGTGAGTACTGGAATTGCAGAGAGAGCTGCAGTGACTGAGCTGTGTGTGAGGAAGTAGGGAGTGAGTACTGGAATAGCAGAGAGAGCTGCTGTGACTGAGCTGTGTGTGAGGAAGTAGGGAGTGAGTACTGGAATAGCAGAGAGAGCTGCTGTGACTGAGCTGTGTGTGAGGAAGTAGGGAGTGAGTACTGGAATAGCAGAGACAGCTGCAGTGACTGAGCTGTGTGTGAGGAAGTAGGGAGTGAGTACTGGAATAGCAGAGTGTATGAGTGTGTAAGATAAACAGAAAGGAGTCTGTGTATTGTCCCGTGTTTCTGCGCTCTTACAATATGGAGGTAACTTTGAGTCATATAATTAGGAATCCGCGTGGCGTTCCAACATTTGGTAAAAAGAATCGTACTCGCAAGATACAGGTAATAGGAAAACACTTGTATATAGCGGCACTGTACTCTGTATATAGCGGCACTGTACTCTGTACTGTATGCACACAGCACCCAGGGTATTGTGCAGCATTTATTTATATTACTCACATTAGAAATGTTATTACAAGTGGTGACGATTCCGACATAAGGGATGTGTAAAAAAAAAAAATATATATATATATATATGCAAATGTAAATATTACTGTATGCTCATTTGCATGTCTTAGGCAGGTCTGCAACCCCGCCTTTCACCATTATCACCCAGCACACAGCACTTCCACGGCAGCAAGGGATTCTGGGAAATGACATGCAAATGAGCACACAGTGCCACTTTTTGCTTCAAAAACCATTTTTAACATGGTTCCCTATAGGCTTAAGCTTGCTGCATGGTCACAGCTTTGAGCACAGCCAGGGTTAAGGTGCATACCCAGAAAACCCACCCGCAGACAGTCGTTTCGACCTTAATGGGTCTCATCAGTGTGGGGTTGGTTAACTGGGTATGCAGAGAAGCTAAAGGATGGGGCCTACCATAATACTGAGTTAAGTTATGGTGAGTAAAAAAAAAATATATATATATATATATATATATATATATATATATATATATATATCCAGGTTTACAGCTATAGGAGACTGGCAGCTGAGGTGAATAACTGAAACTGCAAGAAACAAAGAATCCTGCTGTAGAAGTACAATGCACACCATGACCCGCGCACTGTGTATACAGAGTATACACCATGACCCGCGTACTGTGTATACAGAGAATACACCATGACCCGCGCACTGTGTATACAGAGAATACACCATGACCCGCGTACTGTGTATACAGAGTATACACCATGACACGCACACTGTGTATACAGAGAATACACCATGAACCGCGTACTGTGTATACAGAGTATACACCATGACACGCACACTGTGTATACAGAGAATACACCATGACCCGCGCACTGTGTATACAGAGTATACACCATGACATGCATATGTGACCCGCGTACTGTGTATACAGAGTATACACCGTGACCCGCGCACTGTGTATACAGAGAATACACCCTGACCCGCGCACTGTGTATACAGAGTATACACCGTGACCCGCGCACTGTGTATACAGAGAATACACCATGACCCGCGCACTGTGTATACAGAGTATACACCGTGATCCGCGCACTGTGTATACAGAGAATACACCATGACCCGCGCATTGTGTATACAGAGTATACACCGTGACCCGCGCACTGTGTATAGAGTATACACCATGACGCGCACTGTGTATACAGATAATACACCGTGACACGCGCACTGTGTATAGAGTATGTTGAGGTTCCCTTCTCAAGTCAGGGTCTCTACTGCTCAGATGTGGGCTCCAAATTAGTATAACACAGGCCTGGGTGCACCCCGGATCCCAATAAATGACACACACAGAGTCATGTATCAGTTCCCTCAGGCTCCGCAGCTCAGACTGACGTGCCGGGTATGTGTATTACAGAATATATAGGCAGACAATACGTTTCAGTTTCGTTTCTCTGTAAATCATAGACTTTAGTTTCGTCTCTCTGTTCCAGCTGAATTCACAGGAAACCGAGAGTTAGCAGGCAAAGGGCTCCTGGCTTTATTTCAATTTACCTCAGAGAGAGAGAGAGAGAGAGAGAGAGAGAGAGAGAGAGAGAGAGAGAGAGACTTATTAGCTTATATAAAAACATACTGCGTTATTTCCAAGCCTTGCAATTAAAGCAGATTCAATATGGTTGAATGCATACAAAATGGACGAATAGTTTCTTATAATACTTTATTACCTTCACAAGTATACACCATGACACGCACTGTGTATACAGAGAATACACTGTGACACGTGCACTGTGTATACAGATTATACACCATGACCCGCGCACTGTGTATACAGAGAATACACCATGACCCGCGCACTGTGTATACAGAGCGATCGATGTGCAAGGCGTCTCACCTAAATGTGCGTTACCCCCTGTCTAGACCCTGAGATATGCGTTTTGCAGGATAGAGAGGGAGGAATTGGGGGGGGAGGACATGTGAGTAACTCCGCCTTTAGCGCTGTCCTAACTAGCGGTACGTTAAATCCCGGCGGTCACTATTCCGGAGCTCAGGGGACCGGCGCTGTTACACACCATTAGCACGAACGCCCATTACAGTAACACGAGCTTGCCCCGGCTGCAAGCTGCTATTAATGCATCGCCAGTGAGCTGTGAATCCCTGTAACACTTAGCGACGTGTTAACTGAAGTTAACGCCTCGTTGGGTCACTAACGGAGCCTTGTGGCTCTGTGTCTCTTCTCAGCTCCTTCTCACTATGACTCTCCCGTCTCCGGTCCTCACATCCCTGCCCCTTGCTGCACCGTGACCTTCCTGTCACCGCTCTGTCACTCCGGTCTCTTTGTCACATCTTTGTCATCAACCCTTTAAATAAATTGGCAATCAGAAATCCGGCCTCTCTTGGGGCCCACGGACAAAGCCGCCCTCCCTCTCGCCGCTCCCACTCCACTCCTGTCCCCTTTGTGTCCTCGCCGGACACAGCTGGTGACGCTCCCCACGAGATGGCAGCAGAAATGAATGCATTATTGGATTAAATTCCTCGCTGCTCAGCACCTGTGACTTCCTGATTGGGGGGGGGGAAGGAGGAGGGGGTCGGTTCGGGGGACTCGCTACACATCCCCGAGCTGCCCAGTCCTAGAGGTGCCAGGCACTTTATCCCTAGAGGTGCCAGGCACTTTATCCCTAGAGGTGCCAGGCACTTTATCCCTAGAGGTGCCAGGCACTTTATCCCTAGAGGTGCCAGGCACTTTATCCCTAGAGGTGCCAGGCACTTTATCCCTAGAGGTGCCAGGCACTTTATCCCTAGAGGTGCCAGGCTGCACAACCTCCCGGAATCCTCAGATGAAAACAAAAAGTCTTCGCCCCCCCCCCCCCCTTTCCCATTCCTGGGGGAAACCCAAGATCTCCCCTCTGCCCCCCTCTGGCACCGGAGGAAGATGGTAAAGACGCCAGCCACGACCTGCCAGCGTCAGTGCCCTCCCCACCTCCGTCACTCTGTGCCACCCAGACAGTGACATCACTGTGGGAATGTCACTGCTGGAGCTTTTCCCCGCGCACTTTGCACAACACAGGGCCTGACTTCTGTCATTACTGTGGCAGGGATGCAGAGCCTGGCACCTGTAGGGCTGGATAGCTAAGCGGGTGGTTATAAGGGGGCTGGCACCTCTAGGGACAGACGGAGCAGGAGGTGGGAGCAGGTATTCAGTGTGGCACCTCTCAGGATGGACAGCTCAGGAGATGGGTGCTGGGTACAAAGCCTGGCACCTCTAGGGCTGGAGAACGCACAGGAGCAGGTAAAAAGTGAAATCTCCCCCACTTCTCTCTTTGTACTGCGCTGCGCTACATGTTGGCGCCACATAAATAAACCCAAATACTAATATCAATTACTGAATAACAAGCTGTTCGCTCCCTCAGCACAGACTTAATTCCCAGACATCCTCTGCCCCACTACGCTTGGTATTGAGGGTCCTCTCCTGACCCTCCCCTGACAGAGGTCGGGGTGTGGGTGTAGGGAGGAGGGGGAGATTGTTTTGGGAACAGCCCCTGTTGCGTGGAACCTGAGCCCCTGAGAGGGGCAGAGTGTGGGAAAGCTCCCAGAAGCCAATGAGAAGTTTCCCCAGCCTCTTGACCTGGGAGTTAAACTCTTAAATCTGCAGAGCACCCAGGGATGAGAGGGGAGGGGTGGAAGGGAGAAGAAGGGGGCACAGAGGGCAGTGGGGACGTTGGGCAGCATTTTCAGTCCCTAAATGGTTTCACACAGGACTCGGGTCACAGAGAGACACCATCGCCTGCCAGAACACAGTAACCCCTTCAGTTCTGGAGTCCCATAGTAATAAAAGTATAGTGCAATAAGAGGTCTTCACGTTTACCAGTGGTATTTAGGGAAACTATCTGCACAACATCACAGCCCTGCATACATTCTGTCACTGTCTTCTGCGACTGTCCTACTGTGCCCATTGGGCCTTCTCACGGTGACTGTCCCCTTTTCTGTCACTGCCCCATCTCTGTCCTTCTCTCCACGGTGCTACTTCTAAATGTGACTGTCCATTCATTCTGTCACTGTCTTGTCATTCTGTCACTGTCCCCTATGATCCTTCCAATGTGACTGTCCGCTTCTCTGTTGCTGCCCTGTCTCTTGTTCCTATGTCCCCTCTCACTGTGACTGTCCTCTTTGTCACTGTCCCCTCTGTCTCCATCCATTATCCCCAATGTTCCTTCGCACTGTCCCTTCACCTTCTCACTGTCGATGTCACTTGGTTCTGTCAGTCTCCTGTCTTTCTGTAACTGCCTCCCCTGTCACTGTCCTTCTGTCCCTCATACTCCTCTCTGACTGTCCCTTCATTCTGTCACTGTCCCGTCTTTCTAAGTGTCCCCTTTTGCCCTCATATTACTGTCCCACGTCTCTGCTCAATCTGCCTGTCCCTCTCATATTGCGTCTGTCCCCTCGTCTGTCCATGTCCCTTCCTTTCTTTGCCATGAGGTTTGTTTTGCACGCAAGCTTTGTCTTGACCTGTGCTCCCATATCATCTTTGCCCATCTCTTCTTCATCTTCTCCGCCCCTCTACGTGTGGGTGTCCAGGATGGAATAGAGTGACTCACCCAGGTGTGTCTAGATACCCTCGACCATCTTTTGGGTACCTCAGACACACCCCTCCCTTACTTCCAACTTCTTCCCACGCGTGTGATGTTTTGACGTATACTTGGATAGTCTCTGCCCTGCTCGCAGGAAGAAAGGTCAAACTTAGTTCTGAAACTTCTCTACAAGGGGGCGAGGGGGAGAGGGGTCCCGCCCAGGCTCCACCAATCGCAGACAATTAGGTTCAACCCAGGAGCGCACAGCGCAGATATAAAAGAACGCAGGAGTGAGAAAGTCCAAAGAGGAAGAAAGGAGGAGAGCAGGGACCAGAGAGAAAAACAGAGGAAGGAGAGATAGACGAGAAGAAAAACCAGATTAAGTGTGGAGAAAGAGGCGCGAGCGGGTAAGAGAGGTACACGGACTGAGAGAGCGTGAAAGAGAGAGAAGAGAGACAAAAAGAGAAGAAGAGAGGGAATTGGGGAGGGGAAAAAGAAACAGGAGAGGGGAGTTATAGAGGAGACAAGGAGAAGAGGCGGACAGACTTCCCAGCTCCCAGCATGCTGCATCTTCACATGCTCTGCATCCTTATCCTGTCCTGTGATGGCTTCCGGAGGTAAGAGCAGCGGTCAGAGGTACAGAGTATCTCTGCTTTCTATTTATTAACAAGTGTAACCAGTCAGCCCGGGCATCTCTAGGGTTCCGTGTAATTACAGGTCATTTGAAAATTGTACCAAATACAGAAGAATTTACAATTTACAATGCATCTGATCTCTATTAGAGAGGGTTGGGGTTCCTTATAATGCATCTGATCTCAGACGCGCTATTAGAGAGGGTTGGGGTTCCTTACAATGCATCTGATATCAGACGCACTATTAGAGAGGGTTGGGGTTCCTTACAATGCATCTGATCTCAGACGCACTATTAGAGAGGGTTGGGGTTCCTCACAATGCATCTGATATCAGACGCGCTATTAGAGAGGGTTGGGGTTCCTCACAATGCATCTGATATCAGACGCGCTATTAGAGAGGGTTGGGGTTCCTTATAATGCATCTGATCTCAGATGCGCTATTAGAGAGGGTTGGGGTTCCTTACAATGTATCTAATCTCAGATGCGCTATTAGAAAGGGTTGGGGTTCCTTACAATGCATCTGATCTCACACTATTAGAGAGGGTTGGGGTTCCTTACAATGCATCTGATCTCAGACGCGCTATTAGAGAGGGTTGGGGTTCCTTACAATGCATCTGATCTCAGACGCGCTATTAGAGAGGGTTGGGGTTCCTTACAATGCATCTGATCTCAGACGCGCTATTAGAGAGGGTTGGGGTTCCTTACAATGCATCTGATCTCAGACGCGCTATTAGAGAGGGTTGGGGTTCCTTACAATGGATCTGATCTCAGACGCTATTAGAGAGGGTTGGGGTTCCTTACAATGCATCTGATCTCAGACGCGCTATTAGAGAGGGTTGGGGTTCCTTACAATGCATCTGATCTCAGACGCGCTATTAGAGAGGGTTGAATACTGATATAGCAGGCTTCGGGGTTCTCTACTTTGTGGTATATTGGGGAATTTTACAGCAACGTTACCAATAAATACAGTGGAAACTGTGGTATTCAGAGGTATGCGGAGTTATATGGGGAATAATGTACCCCCTCCTATAACTGAAAGTCACCCTGCGCACAGCCACACTGAGACAGCAGCATGAAACTCATATTGCAGAACAGCCGCGTACAGACGCAGGGAGACAGCATTATTCCTATCCCAGGGAGTATGAGACAGCATTATTCCTATCCCAGGGAGTATGAGACAGCATTATTCCTATCCCAGGGAGTATGAGACAGCATTATTCCTGTCCCAGGGAGTATGAGACAGCTTTATTCCTATCCCAGGGAGTATGAGACAGCATTATTCCTATCCCAGGGAGTATGAGACAGCATTATTCCTATCCCAGGGAGTATGAGACAGCATTATTCCTATCCCAGGGAGTATGAGACAGCATTATTCCTATCCCAGGGAGTATGATACAGCTTTATTCCTATCCCAGGGAGTATGAGACAGCATTATTCCTATCCCAGGGAGTATGAGACAGCATTATTCCTATCCCAGGGAGTATGAGACAGCATTATTCCTATCCCAGGGAGTATGAGACAGCATTATTCCTATCCCAGGGAGTATGAGACTGCTTTATTCCTATCCCAGGGAGTATGAGACAGCATTATTCCTATCCCAGGGAGTATGAGACAGCTTTATTCCTATCCCAGGGAGTATGAGACAGCATTATTCCTACCCCAGGGAGTATGAGACAGCATTATTCCTATCCCAGGGAGTATGAGACAGCATTATTCCTACCCCAGGGAGTATGAGACAGCATTATTCCTATCCCAGGGAGTATGAGACAGCATTATTCCTATCCCAGGGAGTATGAGACAGCATTATTCCTATCCCAGGGAGTATGAGACTGCTTTATTCCTACCCCAGGGAATATGAGACAGCATTATTCCTATCCCAGGGAGTATGAGACAGCTTTATTCCTATCCCAGGGAGTATGAGACAGCTTTATTCCTATCCCAGGGAGTATGAGACAGCATTATTCCTACCCCAGGGAGTATGAGACAGCATTATTCCTATCCCAGGGAGTATGAGACAGCTTTATTCCTACCCCAGGGAGTATGAGACAGCATTATTCCTATCCCAGGGAGTATGAGACAGCATTATTCCTACCCCAGGGAGTATGAGACAGCATTATTCCTATCCCAGGGAGTATGAGACAGCTTTATTCCTATCCCAGGGAGTATGAGACAGCTTTATTCCTATCCCAGGGAGTATGAGACAGCATTATTCCTATCCCAGGGAGTATGAGACAGCATTATTCCTACCCCAGGGAGTATGAGACAGCTTTATTCCTATCCCAGGGAGTATGAGACAGCATTATTCCTATCCCAGGGAGTATGAGACAGCATTATTCCTATCCCAGGGAGTATGAGACAGCTCTCCTGTCCCATGGAACAAGAGACTGCTTTATTCCTATCCCAGGGAGTATGAGACAGCTCTCCTGTCCCACGGAGCAAGAGACTGCTTTATTCCTATCCCAGGGAGCAAGAGACAGCTCTCCTGTTCCATGGAACAAGAGACTGCTTTATTCCTGTCCCATGGAACAAGAGACAGCTTTATTCCTATCCCAGGGAGTATGAGACAGCTTTATTCCTATCCCAGGGAGTATGAGACAGCATTATTCCTATCCCAGGGAGTATGAGACTGCATTATTCCTATCCCAGGGAGTATGAGACAGCATTATTCCTATCCCAGGGAGTATGAGACAGCATTATTCCTATCTCAGGGAGTATGAGACAGCTTTATTCCTATCCCAGGGAGTATGAGACTGCATTATTCCTATCCCAGGGAGTATGAGACAGCATTATTCCTATCCCAGGGAGTATGAGACAGCTTTATTCCTATCCCAGGGAGAATGAGACTGCTTTATTCCTACCCCAGGGAGTATGAGACAGCATTATTCCTATCCCAGGGAGTATGAGACAGCATTATTCCTATCCCAGGGAGTATGAGACAGCTTTATTCCTACCCCAGGGAGTATGAGACAGCATTATTCCTATCCCAGGGAGTATGAGACTGCATTATTCCTATCCCAGGGAGTATGAGACAGCATTATTCCTATCCCAGGGAGTATGAGACTGCTTTATTCCTACCCCAGGGAGTATGAGACAGCTTTATTCCTATCCCAGGGAGTATGAGACAGCTTTATTCCTATCCCAGGGAGTATGAGACAGCATTATTCCTATCCCAGGGAGTATGAGACAGCATTATTCCTATCCCAGGGAGTATGAGACAGCTTTATTCCTATCCCAGGGAGTATGAGACAGCATTATTCCTATCCCAGGGAGTATGAGACAGCATTATTCCTATCCCAGGGAGTATGAGACAGCATTATTCCTATCCCAGGGAGTATGAGACTGCATTATTCCTATCCCAGGGAGTATGAGACTGCTTTATTCCTATCCCAGGGAGTATGAGACAGCATTATTCCTATCCCAGGGAGTATGAGACTGCTTTATTCCTATCCCAGGGAGTATGAGACTGCTTTATTCCTATCCCAGGGAGTATGAGACAGCTTTATTCCTATCCCAGGGAGTATGAGACAGCATTATTCCTATCCCAGGGAGTATGAGACAGCATTATTCCTATCCCAGGGAGTATGAGACAGCATTATTCCTATCCCAGGGAGTATGAGACAGCATTATTCCTATCCCAGGGAGTATGAGACTGCTTTATTCCTACCCCAGGGAGTATGAGACAGCTTTATTCCTATCCCAGGGAGTATGAGACAGCATTATTCCTATCCCAGGGAGTATGAGACTGCTTTATTCCTATCCCAGGGAGTATGAGACTGCTTTATTCCTATCCCAGGGAGTATGAGACAGCTTTATTCCTATCCCAGGGAGTATGAGACAGCATTATTCCTATCCCAGGGAGTATGAGACAGCTTTATTCCTATCCCAGGGAGTATGAGACAGCATTATTCCTATCCCAGGGAGTATGAGACAGCATTATTCCTATCCCAGGGAGTATGAGACAGCATTATTCCTATCCCAGGGAGTATGAGACAGCATTATTCCTATCCCAGGGAGTATGAGACAGCATTATTCCTACCCCAGGGAGTATGAGACAGCATTATTCCTATCCCAGGGAGTATGAGACAGCTCTCCTGTCCCATGGAACAAGAGACTGCTTTATTCCTGTCCCATGGAACAAGAGACTGCTTTATTCCTACCCCAGGGAGTATGAGACTGCTTTATTCCTACCCCAGGGAGTATGAGACAGCTTTATTCCTATCCCAGGGAGTATGAGACAGCTTTATTCCTATCCCAGGGAGTATGAGACAGCTTTATTCCTACCCCAGGGAGTATGAGACAGCTTTATTCCTATCCCAGGGAGTATGAGACAGCTTTATTCCTATCCCAGGGAGTATGAGACAGCATTATTCCTATCCCAGGGAGTATGAGACAGCATTATTCCTACCCCAGGGAGTATGAGACAGCATTATTCCTATCCCAGGGAGTATGAGACAGCATTATTCCTACCCCAGGGAGTATGAGACAGCATTATTCCTATCCCAGGGAGTATGAGACAGCATTATTCCTATCCCAGGGAGTATGAGACAGCATTATTCCTATCCCAGGGAGTATGAGACAGCATTATTCCTATCCCAGGGAGTATGAGACAGCATTATTCCTATCCCAGGGAGTATGAGACAGCTTTATTCCTATCCCAGGGAGTATGAGACAGCATTATTCCTATCCCAGGGAGTATGAGACAGCTTTATTCCTATCCCAGGGAGTATGAGACAGCATTATTCCTATCCCAGGGAGTATGAGACAGCATTATTCCTATCCCAGGGAGTATGAGACAGCATTATTCCTATCCCAGGGAGTATGAGACAGCTCTCCTGTCCCATGGAACAAGAGACTGCTTTATTCCTATCCCAGGGAGTATGAGACAGCTTTATTCCTATCCCAGGGAGTATGAGACAGCTCTCCTGTCCCACGGAGCAAGAGACTGCTTTATTCCTATCCCAGGGAGCAAGAGACAGCTCTCCTGTCCCATGGAACAAGAGACTGCTTTATTCCTGTCCCATGGAACAAGAGACTGCTTTATTCCTACCCCAGGGAGTATGAGACTGCTTTATTCCTATCCCAGGGAGTATGAGACACCTTTATTCCTATCCCAGGGAGTATGAGACAGCTCTCCTGTCCCACGGAGCAAGAGACTGCTTTATTCCTATCCCACGGAGCAAGAGACAGCTCTCCTGTCCCATGGAACAAGAGACTGCTTTATTCCTGTCCCATGGAACAAGAGACTGCTTTATTCCTACCCCAGGGAGTATGAGACTGCTTTATTCCTACCCCAGGGAGTATGAGACAGCTTTATTCCTACCCCAGGGAGTATGAGACTGCTTTATTCTTTAGAGTTAAAACCAATGAGTTATCTGAGGTTCCTGAGTTCTCTGAGTGAGACGCTCCCCACCAGCTGACCCTCACAGCCAGGCGCTGACCCTCACAGCCAGGCGCTGACCCTCACAGCCAGGCGCTGACACTTCCAGGCGGCCGCTGACCCTCACAGCCAGGCACTGACACTCACAGGTGGGCGCTGACCCTCAAAGGCAGGTGCTGACCCCCAAAGGCTGTTGCTGACCCCCACAGGCGGGCGCTGAACCTCACAGGTGGGCGCTGAACCTCACAGGTGGGCGCTGAACCTCACAGGCAGATGCTGACCCTCACAGGCGGGCGCTGACCCTCACAGGCAGGCGCTGACCCTCACAGGCGGGCGCTGACCCTCACAGGCGGGCGCTGACCCTCACAGGCAGACGCTGACTCTCACAGGCGGGTGCTGACCCTCACAGGCGGGCGCTGACCCTCACAGGTGGGCGCTGACCCTCACAAGCGGGCACTGACCCTCACAGGTGGGCGCTGACCCTCACAGGTGGGCGCTGACCCTCACAGGTGGGCGCTGACCCTCACAGGTGGGCGCTGACCCTCACAGGTGGGTGCTGACCCTCACAGGCGGGCGCTGACCCTCACAGGTGGGCGCTGACCCTCACAAGCAGGCGCTGACCCTCACAAGCAGGCGCTGACCCTCACAGGTAGGCGCTGACAGTCACAGGTGGGCACTGACCCCCTCACCTTGGGTACAATAAGATTATTTCTTAATACATGGCATGTTTTGAGGTCCCTGTCCTAGGATTTTGGCCAAGTCACTTCATCTCCCTGTACCTCTGGCATCAACATTTAGATTGCAAGCTCTTCAGGATAGAGATTCCGGAATGCAAAATGCAATGTACAGCGCCGCAGACACTGTCAGCGATATATGAAATATATTAGTATTATATGTGAGGACGGGCTGCAGATGTGTGCCTCTTACCTCTCTCCTTATGTCCACGCAGAGTCCCGCTCAGGAGGATGCCTTCCATCCGGGAGACCCTGCGGGAGATGCGGGTCAAAGTGACCGACGTTTTCCCTCAGCTGAAGGCGTCTGGGGACGGAAGGTCCAACAATCGGACCGCCCCGACCGTGCTCACCAACTACCTGGATGTGAGACACACACACACACACACACACACACACACACACACACACACACACACACACACACACACACACACACACACACACACACTTCCATGATTCCCATGCTGTGCTTAAAAGCTGTGTGCGACAATGTGTGTGACCAGCGTGAATTTGCTGCTCGCAAGCGCGTCACAAGAGCGGTTCGCCCGATGAGGGCGAACCTGGTCTGTGACGTCGTGGCCGCGCCACCAGACGCCAGCGCACCTAGCCACGAATCGCCCGGCCGAGCAGGGCACAGCGTACGAGCGCCAGCGTGCCCATACCTGGCCAAGTCCTAAGGCTGCGGCCCCCTGCTGGCGCTGACCGCGCTCATGCTTGGAGAGCGGTGACGTCACCAGCTCTCCAAGCATGAGCGCCGGGTGTCCTGGCTATTTCGCAAGCGCGCGCGGGGGAGGGGGGCGTTGCGGGGAAGCTGAGCGCGGTTCAAAGTCATTTTTTTTGTTTATCCAAGCGTGGGTGAGCGTGTGTGCCCGCGCGCACCGCGTGAGTCCGTGCGCACCGCGTGAGTCCGTGCGCACCGCGTGAGCCCGCGCGCACCGCGTGAGCCCGCGCGCACCGCGTGAGCCCGCGCGCACCGCGTGAGCGGGAACGTCTACATTTAAATTGCTAGAAGTAACCTCGCCAAGCACAGCGTGGTCAGCGGCAGCGTGGCCGCAGCCTAAGGCAGAATTTCACTTTCGGCGACGTCGCTGGCGACCTGGCCATTGATTGGTTCAGAGGCTGTCACATGTGGTGACCTGGTCATTGATTGGTTCAGAGGCTGTCACATGTGGTGACCTGGCCATTGATTGGTTCAGAGGCTGTCACATGTGGTGAAGGCCTCTGAAAAACCAAATTTTATCGGCTTCCAAATGTTTGGTCGCTGCCATCGCGCCGCGCTTACTATATGCGCTTGCGACGGCGGCAATGTTTTTGTTTTCAGGCGACGTCGCGTCGCTGTCACTATAAGCGCAGCCAGACATGTGAATGTGCGCACACACACACACACACGCACGCACGCACGCACGCGCACACACACGCGCACACACACACGCACTATTAGTCCTGCCTCTCACACTGTGTCCTGGCCCCGCAGACACAGTATTATGGAGAGATCAGTATCGGCTCCCCCCCTCAGCTATTCAAGGTAGTGTTTGACACAGGATCTGCCAACCTGTGGGTGCCGTCCCATCGCTGCTCTCCCCTCTACAGCGCCTGTGGTGAGTGCGCGGGTTGGGGGGGGAGGGGGAGAGCTACCTGCTCTAACCTGCACTTCACTACACCCCTCACTGCCAGACAGTCATGCAGCACACTGCTCTGCACAGACACACACACACTGCTCTGCACAGACACACACACACTGCTCTGCACAGACACACACACACTGCTCTGCACAGACACACACACACTGCTCTGCACAGACACACACACACTGCTCTGCACAGACACACACACACTGCTCTGCACAGACACACACACACTGCTCTGCACACACACACACACTGCTCTGCACAGACACACACACACTGCTCTGCACAGACACACACACACTGCTCTGCACAGACACACACACACTGCTCTGCACAGACACACACACACACTGCTCTGCACAGACACACACACACACTGCTCTGCACAAATACACACACCCTGCTCTGCACAGACACACACCCTGCTCTGCACAGACACACACTGCTCTGCACACACACACACCCTGCTCTGCACACACACACACCCTGCTCTGAACAAACACACACCCTGCTCTGCAGACACACACCCTGCTGTGCACAGACACACACACTGCTCTGCACAAACACACACCCTGCTCTGCACAAACACACACCCTGCTCTGCACAGACAGACACACTGCTCTGTACACACACCCTGCTCTGCATAGACACACACAGCTCTGCACAGACACATACACTGCTCTGCACAAACACACACTGCTCTGCACAAACACACACTGCTCTGCACAAACACACGGTTTTTCACAAACACACACATTGCTCTGCACAGACTCACACTGCTCTGCACAGACTCACACTGCTCTGCACAGACACACACACTACTCTGCACAAACACACACACTACTCTGCACAAACACACACACTGCTCTGCACATACACCCACACACACACTTCTCTGCACAGACGCACTATTAGAGAGGGTTGGGGTTCCTCACAATGCATCTGATCTCAGACGCGCTATTAGAGAGGGTTGGGGTTCCTCACAATGCATCTGATATCAGACGTGCTATTAGAGAGGGTTGGGGTTCCTTACAATGCATCTGATCTCAGACACGCTATTAGAGAGGGTTGGGGTTCCTTACAATACATCTGATCTCAGATGTGCTATTAGAGAGGGTTGGGGTTCCTTACAATGCATCTGATCTCAGACACGTTATTAGAGAGGGTTGGGGTTCCTTACAATGCATCTGATCTCAGACGTGGTATTAGAGAGGGTTGGGGTTCCTTACAATGCATCTGATCTCAGACGCGCTATTAGAGAGGGTTGGAGTTCCTTACAATACATCTGATCTCAGACGCGCTATAGAGAGGGTCGGGGTTTTGCTGAATTTCACAAAATAATTATAGGGTTCCTTAAAAAAAAAAAAAAAAAGGGTTTAAAACCACTGCTCTATACACACAAGCACACACTGCTCTATTACTCTATATATATATATACACACACACACACACACACACACACACACACACTGCTCTATAACTCTATACACACACACACACACACTGCTCTATAACTCTACACACACACACACACACACATTGCTCTATAACTATACACACACACACACACTGCTCTATAACTCTATACACACACACACAGCTCTATAACTCTATACACACACACACACACAGCTCTATAACTCTATAACTCTATACACACACACACACACACACACACACACACACTGCTCTATAACTCTATACACACACACACACACACACACACACTGCTCTATAACGCTATACACACACACACACACACACACACACACACACACAGCTCTATACACACACACACACACACACACACACACACACACACACACACACACACACACACACACACACACAGCTCTATAACTCTATACACACACACACCCACACCCACACACTGCTCTATAACTATACACACACACACACACACACACACAGCTCTATACACACACACACACACACACACACACTGCTCTATAACTATACACACACACACACACACTGCTCTATAACTATACACAACGTTGCGGGTCCCGTTGGGACCTCTCATCGGGTGCTGGGAGCCGGAACGCTGCGTTCTTCCCGGCTCTTTAAATAAATGGAAGATACTGCACAGAGATACTTAGCAGAGCTATACTTTGTATCTCGTTTTGGGAAACGCCTCATTGCTTTTTTCCCTATCTTGTGCTGGCCAAAAATTCAGAGCTTTCCCCGTCCATTCATCCATTTCAGTTTCCCCAATGTATTTTTCTGATGCGTTAACCCTGGGCCATCTCCCCTCTCCTACCAAGCTCTCCCCCCCCCCCTCTCCCACCAAGCTCTCCCCCCCCCTCTCCCACCAAGCTCTCCCCCCTCTCCTACCAAGCCCCCCCCACTCTCCCACCAAGCTCTCCCCCCTCCTACCAAGCCCCCCCCCCCACTCTCCCACCAAGCTCTCCCCCCCCCTCTCCCACCAAGCTCTCCAACCTCTCCTACCAAGCCCCCCCCACTCTCCCACCAAGCTCTCCCCCCCCTCCTACCAACCCCCCCCCTCTCCTACCAAGCCCCCCCTCTCCTACCAAGCCCCCCTCTCCTACCAAGCTCTTCCTCCCTCTTCTACCAAGCTCTCCCCCCTCTCCTACCAAGCTCTCCCCCCCTCTCCCACCAAGCTCCCCCCCTCTCCTACCAAGCTCTTCCCCCCCTCTCCTACCAAGCTCTCCCCCCTCATACCAAGCTCTCCCCCCCCTAGTACCAAGCTCTCCCCCCCTCTCATACCAAGCTCTCTCCCCTCTCCTACCAAGCTCCCCCCCTCTCCTACCAAACCTCTCCCCCTCTCCTACCAAGCTCTCCCCCCTCTCCTACCAAGCTCTCCCCCCTCACCCATCAAGCTCTCCCCCTCTCCTACCAAGCTTCCCCGCTTCTTCTACCAAGCTCTCCCACCAAGCTCCCCCCCTCTCCTACCAAGCTCTCCAACCCTCTCCTACCAAGCTCTCCAACCCTCTACTACCAAGCTCTCCCCCCCTCCTACCAAGCTCTCCCCTTCTCTTACCAAGCTCGCCCCTCTCCTACCAAGCTCTCCCCCCTCTCTTACAAAGCTCTCTCCCCCCTTCGCCTACCAAGATCTCCCCCCTTCCCTCCTACCAAGCACTCCCCCCTCTCCTACCAAGCTCTCCCCCCCTCACCTACCAAGCTCTCCCCCTCACCTACCAAGCTCTCCCCCTCTCCTACCAAGCTCCCCCCCTCTCCTACCAAGCTCTCCTACCAAGCTCCAACCCTCTCCTACCAAGCTCTCCCCCCCTCTCCTACCAAGCTCTCCAACCCTCTCCTACCAAACTCTCCCCCTCCTCCTACCAAGCTCTCCCCTTCTCCTAACAAGCTCTCACCCCCTTTCCTACAAAGCTCTCTCACCCCCTCGCCTACCAAGATCTACCCCCCCCCTCCTACCAAGCTCTCCCCCTCTCCTACCAAGCTCTCCCCCCTCTCCTACCAAGCTCTCCCCCCTCTTCTACCATGCTCTCCCTCCACCCCAACATTTGGTACTGACCCCTCTCCCTCGCATACAGTGTCCCATAGCCGTTACGACTCATCCAAATCCCAAACCTACATGGAGAACGGGACAGGCTTTTCCATACAGTACGGATCAGGGGGCGTGAGGGGCTTCCTGAGCCAGGACCTCGTAGTGGTGAGTGAGAGGCGTCTCTCTGACTGTTTCTCTGGCTGTCTCTCAGACCCTCTCTGTATCTGTCTGTCCCTCCTCTCTGTGTCAGTCTCTCTCTGGCAGTATCTCTATGTCTCTCTCATCTCTCTGCCTGGATCCTTGACTCTCTCCTTTACTCTCTGACTCTCTACCTTTCCTTCTATTTTTCTCTCTCACTCCTCCACTCTGCCTCTCTCCTGTCTTCTCTTCTCCACCACCCTCTCCTCTCCTTCGTGTCTCTCCCCTCTTCTTTATCTCCCCTTTTTCCTCCTGTCAATCTTTGACCTTCCTCTTCCACCTCTCTCCTCCCCTACTCTCTCCTCATCTTCTCTCACCTTCTCCACTTCCCTCCTCCCTCCCCTCTTTCTCTGTACTCCCATCTCCCAATCCCCTTCTCCTCTCCTATCTTTTCCCTCTTCCCTCCCCTCTCCTTTTTCTTGTTCTCTATCCCTCTACCCACAACCCCCCCTCTCCCCATCCGCCCTTTTCTCGTCCCCACCCTCGTCTTCCCCCTCTACTCCTCCCCTCCCTCCTATTACTCCTCTACTCCCCCCTTCCCTCCTCCTCCCCCCTTCCCTCCTCTTCTCCCCCCTTCCCTCCTCTTCTCCCCTCTTCCCTCCTCTTCTCCCCCCTTCCCTCCTCTTCTCCCCCCTTCCCTCCTCTTCTCCCCCCTTCCCTCCTCTTCCCCCTTCCCTCCACCTTCCCGCCTCCTCCCCTCCCCCTCTGCCCCCTCCTCCCCTCCCCCTTTGCCCCCTCCTCCCCTCCCCCTTTGCCCCCTCCTCCCCTCCCCCTTTGCCCCCTCCTCCCCTCCCCCTTTGCCCCCTCCTCCCCTCCCCCTTTGCCCCCTCCTCCCCTCCCCCTCTTTGCCCCCTCTCTCCCCTCCTCTTCTCCTTCCCCCCTTCTCCTTCCCCCCTTCTCCCTCCCCCTTCCACCATTTCCCTCCCCCCATTTCTCCTTCCCCTCCACACCTTCCTCTCCTACTCCCCCCCCCCCCCCCTATCCCTTCCCTCCACTCCTCCATGCCTTCCTCTCCTCCTCTCTCCCTCCACAGGTGGCAGGTATCCCCGTGATCCAGGTGTTCGCCGAGGCCACGGCGCTGCCCGCCTTACCCTTTATCTTTGCCCGGTTTGACGGGGTGCTGGGCATGGGGTTCCCCAACCAGGCCATCGACGGCATCACCCCCGTGTTTGACCAGATCCTGTCCGAGAAAGTCTTGCAGGAGGACGTGTTCTCTGTGTATTACAGCCGGTGAGAGAAGGGCGACCCAGGGGGGCTCCTCAAAAAGATGGGGGAGAGGGGGGGGGCATTAATTGCAGTCTGTTACATTAGGAAAGTGCAGCCCCCCTCCTCACAGACACCTCGGATACCTGCAGAGCTCATTACAAACTCAGAGCCCCAGATCTCTGCATCATAGGAATCACTGCAGCATTCCTTCACCTTGAGCAGCCCACGCGCCCACAATTTACCCCGATGCCATCCTGACTTCTGGGATTATATTTGCAAAGTTACTCTTGGGCTGCAAGGCAAATCCGGAGGCAGAAGTTCCCCCCTCACCACCTTTTTGCGAAGTGGGACGTTCCCGTAATAATGCTAATGATCTCTCTATTCCTGATTGGGGGGAAGGGGGTGGGGGGTGCTCCCCTCTCTCTCATTAATGCCCCAGCGTGGCAGCTGCTTGGGTAACCAGGGTCTCCTTTCTTTGCAGACGTTACAAGTGAGAAGATAAATCCCCAAATCCCCCCCACCGATGTCACCCCCACTAACACGGTGCCCTGTGCGGTAACAGCCTCTCAGCCCGCGCCTCTGCCCCACCCTGCACCCGCTGGGCCAGCAAGACAGGCTCAGCCCGCCCTAAACATTAACAGGCTCACTCCCCCTATATAACCTCACTGCCCCCATGTAAACTCACTCCCGCTGTACAGCCTCATTCTCCTTATATAATCTTGCCCCCTCTACTTATTCTCATCCCCTCTATATAACCTCCTTTCCGCTATACATCCTCCCTCCCCCCTACATAACCTCACTCGCTACATAGCCACCCCTATAGACACCGCTACATAGCCACTCACTGTTTCCTATATAACCTCTCCCCCTATATAACCCCACTTTCCCATATAACCTCACTCCCCCATATAGCCACCCCTACTAATACTCACAGCCTGCTGTATAACATAACTCCCCCTATATAACCCCACTCTCCCATATAACCTCATCCCCACTAATACTCACTGCCTCCGATATAACTTCCCTGCCCCATATAACATCACCCCTATATAGCCACCCCTACTAATACTCACCCCTCCTATATAACCTCACTCTCCCATATAAGTTCACACCCTATATAGCCACTGCCTCCTATAAAACCTCACTCCCTTTATACATCATCCACCTCCCCTATATAACTTCACTCCCCCTATATAAGCTCACCCTCTACTTTACCTCATTCTCGCCTATATAACCTTGCTATCCCTCAGCTTATGCCATTGGGACCCAGGTAGCCTCTTTCCTCCCCCTTACTGCCCTGTGCTCCCACGGGGTCTCTGATACCCTGTTTTTATCTCCGCTCACAGGGACGCCCACCTGAAGCCGGGAGGGGAGATTATTCTGGGGGGATCAGACCCCTCTTATTACACGGGGAGCTTCCAGTATCTGAACCTCAAGAAGAAGGGATACTGGGAAATCAACATGAAGGGGTGAGAGACCCCACAGGGTGACACAGTGACACAAGGACAGAGACCCTGCTGGGTGACAGTGACACAAGGACAGAAATACTGCAGGGTGACACAGTGACACAAGGACAGAGGCCCTGCAGGGTGACACAGTGACACAAGGACAGAGACCCTGCAGGGTGACAGTGACACAAGGACAGAAATACTGCAGGGTGACACAGTGACACAAGGACAGAGACCCTGCAGGGTGACACAGTGACACAAAGACAGAGACACTGCAGGGTGACAGTGACACAAGGACAGAGACCCTGCAGGGTGACAGTGACACAAGGACAGAGACCCTGCAGGGTGCCACAGTGACACAAGGACAGAGACACTGCAGGGTGACACAGTGACACAAGGATAGAGACCCTGCAGGGCGACAGTGACACAAGGACAGAGACCCTGCAGGGTGACAGTGACACAAGGACAGAGAACTTGCAGGGTGCCACAGTGACACAAGCACAGAGACACTGCAGGGTGACACAGTGACACAAGGACAGAGAACCTGCAGGGTGACAAAGTGACACAAGGACAGAGACCCTGCAGGGTGACACAGTGACACAAGGACAGAGACCCTGCAGGGTGACAGTGACACAAGGACAGAAATACTGCAGAGTGACACAAGGACAGAGACCCTGCAGGGTGACACAAGGAAGAGACCCTGCAGGGTGACAGTGACACAAGGACAGAAATACTGCAGGGTGACACAGTGACACAAGGACAGAGACCCTGCAGGGTGACAGTGACACAAGGACAGAGACCCGGCAGGGTGACAGTGACACAAGCACAGAGACCCTGCAGGGTGCCACAGTGACACAAGGACAGAGACCGTGCAGTGTGACACAGGGACACAAGGACAGAGACCCTGCAGGGTGCCACAGTGACACAAGGACAGAGACCGTGCAGTGTGACACAGTGACACAAGGACAGAGACCCTGCAGGGTGACAGTGTCACAAGGACAGAGACCGTGCAGTGTGACACAGTGACACAAGGACAGAGACCGTGCAGTGTGACACAGGGACACATAGACAGAGCCAGCAACCATTTTTAAGGTGACAAAAGAGCCACACAGTCTGTCCAGCCCACAGCAGCTTCACACAGTGACACATCCACCAGTGTCACATCTCCCTCTGGTCCCTTATTGTGACACGGTCCCCTCCCCCGCAGGGTGTCTGTTGGGGCGGAGGTCCTGTTCTGTAAGGATGGATGCTCGGTAGTGATAGACACAGGCGCTGCTTACATCACGGGCCCGGCCGGCACAGTGTCTGTCCTCATGAAAGCCATCGGGGCCACCGAGTTGGCAGAAGGAGAGGTGAGAAGCTCAGTAACCCTGGGTCAGGGAGACACTGAACACTGCTCAGTTATAGTGTATCATGCAGTACACAGGCAGGGAAGGGACGTGCAGTACTGACTGCTACCAGCGGGGGTCAGTGTTTACCCTTACAAGATGAATTTGCTGCATTATGAAGTAGGCGAAAGTATGACCGTGAAAACAAGACAATAACTTCATCGCACCTGTAGTAATGAGAACATTGCTGCAGGATGCTCATATTGTGAGGATAGTTTACTTCTGCAAACCCCTCTCTCCTGACCCCCCCACACAGCCACACCCACTCTCTCTGCTGATCCCCCCTCTCCTTTTCTTCTGACCCCTTCCTCTCTCTCTTTCTGCATTTGTCTCCTGACCACCCCTCTCTCTGTGTCCGGACCCCTCTCTCTGTCTCCTGACCCCCCCCTCTCTCCTGACCCCCCTCTCTGTCTCCTGCCCCCCCTGTCCTGCCCCCCCCCCTCTGTCCTGCCCCCTCTGTCTCCTGCCCCCTCTGTCTCCTGCCCCCCTCTCTCTGTATCCTGCCCCCCTCTCTCTGTCTCCTGACCCCCTCTCTCTGTCTCCTGACCCCCCCTCTCTCCTGACCCTCCCCTCTCTCCTGACCCTCTCTCTGTCTCCTGCCCCCCCCCCTCGTCTCTGTTCCTGACCCCCCCTCCCTCTTTCAGTACATTGTGGACTGTGATAAGGTTCACCAGCTCCCCGACATCTCCTTCCACATGGGGGGGAACATGTACACGCTCAGTGGGCCGGCGTATACCCTACAGGTACGTACTGACAGATAGCTGCGCGCGTCACGCTGAGAGATAGCCGCGCGTGTCACACTGATAGCCGCGCGCGTCACGCTGAGATAGCCGCGCGCGTCACGCTGAGAGATAGCCGCGCGCGTCACGCTGAGAGATAGCCGCGCGCGTCACGCTGAGAGATAGCCGCGCGCGTCACGCTGAGAGATAGCCGCGCGCGTCACGCTGAGACATAGCCGCGCGCGTCACGCTGAGACATAGCCGCGCGCGTCACGCTGAGAGATAGCCACGCGCGTCACGCTGAGAGATAGCCGCGCGTGTCACACTGATAGCCGCGCGCGTCACGCTGAGATAGCCGCGCGCGTCACGCTGAGAGATAGCCGCGCGCGTCACGCTGAGAGATAGCCGCGCGCGTCACGCTGAGAGATAGCCGCGCGCGTCACGCTGAGAGATAGCCGCGCGCGTCACACTGAGAGATAGCTGCGCGCGTCACACTGATAGCCGCGCGCGTCACGCTGAGATAGCCGCGCGTGTCACACTGATAGCCGCGCGCGTCACGCTGAGATAGCCGCGCGCGTCACGCTGAGAGATAGCCATGCGTGTCACGCTGAGAGATAGCCGCGCGCGTCACGCTGAGAGATAGCCGCGCGCGTCACGCTGAGAGATAGCCGCGCGCGTCACGCTGAGAGATAGCCGCGCGCGTCACGCTGAGAGATAGCCGCGCGCGTCACGCTGAGAGATAGCCGCGCGCGTCACGCTGAGAGATAGCCGCGCGCGTCACACTGAGAGATAGCCGCGCGTGTCACACTGAGAGATAGCCGCTCGTGTCACGCTGAGAGATAGCCGTGCGTGTCACACTGATAGCCGCGCGTGTCACACTGAGAGATAGCCGCGCGTGTCACGCTGAGAGATAGCCGTGCGTGTCACACTGATAGCCGCGCGCGTCACGCTGAGAGATAGCCGCGCGCGTCACACTGAGAGATAGCCGCGCGTGTCACACTGAGAGATAGCCGCGCGTGTCACACTGAGAGATAGCCGCGCGTGTCACACTGAGATAGCCGCGCGCGTCACGCTGAGAGATAGCCGCGCGCGTCACGCTGAGAGATAGCCGCGCGTGTCACGCTGAGAGATAGCCGCGCGTGTCACACTGAGATAGCCGCGCGCGTCACGCTGAGAGATAGCCGCGCGCGTCACGCTGAGAGATAGCCGCGCGCGTCACGCTGAGAGATAGCCGCGCGCGTCACGCTGAGAGATAGCCGCGCGTCACACTGAGAGATAGCCGCGCGTGTCACACTGAGAGATAGCCGCGCGTGTCACACTGAGATAGCCGCGCGCGTCACGCTGAGAGATAGCCGCGCGTGTCACACTGATAGCCGCGCGTGTCACACTGATAGCCGCGCGTGTCACACTGAGATAGCCGCGCGTGTCACACTGAGATAGCCACGCGTGTCACACTGATAGCCGCGCGTGTCACACTGATAGCCGCGCGTGTCACACTGATAGCCGCGCGTGTCACACTGATAGCCGCGCGTGTCACACTGAGAGATAGCCGCGCGCGTCACGCTGAGAGATAGCCGCGCGTGTCACACTGAGAGATAGCCGCGCGTGTCACGCTGAGAGATAGCCGTGCGTGTCACACTGATAGCCGCGCGTGTCACGCTGAGAGATAGCCGCGCGCGTCACGCTGAGAGATAGCCGCGCGCGTCACGCTGAGAGATAGCCGCGCGCGTCACGCTGAGAGATAGCCGCGCGTGTCACGCTGAGAGATAGCCGCGCGTGTCACACTGATAGCCGCGCGTGTCACACTGATAGCCGCGCGTGTCACACTGAGATAGCCGCGCGTGTCACACTGAGATAGCCACGCGTGTCACACTGATAGCCGCGCGTGTCACACTGATAGCCGCGCGTGTCACACTGATAGCCGCGCGTGTCACACTGAAAGCCGCGCGTGTCACACTGAGAGATAGCCGCGCGCGTCACGCTGAGAGATAGCCGCGCGTGTCACGCTGAGATATAGCCGCGCGTGTCACGCTGAGAGATAGCCGCGCGCGTCACGCTGAGAGATAGCCGCGCGTGTCACACTGAGAGATAGCCGCGCGTGTCACACTGAGATAGCCGCGCGTGTCACACTGAGATAGCCACGCGTGTCACACTGAGAGAGAGCCGTGCGTGTCACACTGATAGCCGCGCGTGTCACACTGATAGCCGCGCGTGTCACACTGATAGCCGCGCGTGTCACACTGATAGCCGCGCGTGTCACACTGATAGCCGCGCGTGTCACACTGAGAGATAGCCGCGCGTGTCACACTGAGATAGCCGCGTGTGTCACACTGAGAAATAGCCACGCGTGTCACACTGATAGCCGCGCATGTCACACTGAGAGATAGCCGCGCGCGTCACGCTGAGAGATAGCCACGCGTGTCACACTGAGATAGCCGCGTGTGTCACACTGAGAAATAGCCACGCGTGTCACACTGATAGCCGCGCATGTCACACTGAGAGATAGCCGTGCGTGTCACACTGAGAGATAGCCGTGCGTGTCACACTGAGAGATAGCCGCGCGTGTCACACTGAGAGATAGCCGCGCGTGTCACACTGAGAGATAGCCGCGCGTGTCACACTGAGATAGCCGCGCGCGTCACACTGAGATATAGCCGCGCGTGTCACACTGAGAGATAGCCGCGCGTGTCACACTGAGATAGCCGCGCGCGTCACGCTGAGAGATAGCCGCGCGTGTCACACTGATAGCCGCGCGTGTCACACTGAGATAGCCGCGCGTGTCACACTGAGATAGCCACGCGTGTCACACTGATAGCCGCGCGTGTCACACTGATAGCCGCGCGTGTCACACTGATAGCCGCGCGTGTCACACTGAGAGATAGCCGCGCGCGTCACGCTGAGAGATAGCCGTGCGTGTCACACTGAGATAGCCGCGTGTGTCACACTGAGAAATAGCCACGCGTGTCACACTGATAGCCGCGCATGTCACGCTGAGAGATAGCCGCGCGCGTCACGCTGAAAGATAGCCGCGCGCGTCACGCTGAGAGATAGCCGCGCGTGTCACGCTGAGAGATAGCCGCGCGTGTCACACTGAGAGATAGCCGCGCGCGTCACACTGAGAGATAGCTGCGCGCGTCACACTGAGAGATAGCCGCGCGTGTCACGCTGAGAGATAGCCGTGCGTGTCACACTGATAGCCGTGCGTGTCACACTGATAGCCGCGCGTGTCACACTGAGAGATAGCCGCGCGTGTCACGCTGAGAGATAGCCGTGCGTGTCACACTGATAGCCGCGCGCGTCACGCTGAGAGATAGCCGCGCGCGTCACGCTGAGATAGCCGCGCGTGTCACGCTGAGAGATAGCCGCGCGCGTCACGCTGAGAGATAGCCGCGCGTGTCACACTGAAAGCCGCGCGCGTCACGCTGAGAGATAGCCGCGCGTGTCACGCTGAGATAGCCGCGCGTGTCACGCTGAGAGATAGCCGTGCGTGTCACACTGAAAGCCGCGCGCGTCACGCTGAGAGATAGCCGCGCGTGTCACGCTGAGATAGCCGCGCGTGTCACGCTGAGAGATAGCCGCGTGTGTCACGCTGAGAGATAGCCGCGCGTGTCACGCTGAGATAGCCGCGCGTGTCACGCTGAGAGATAGCCGTGCGTGTCACACTGAAAGCCGCGCGCGTCACGCTGAGAGATAGCCGCGCGTGTCACGCTGAGATAGCCGCGCGTGTCACGCTGAGAGATAGCCGTGCGTGTCACACTGAAAGCCGCGCGCGTCACGCTGAGAGATAGCCGCGCGTGTCACACTGAGAGATAGCCGCGCGTGTCACACTGAAAGCCGCGCGTGTCACGCTGAGAGATAGCCGCGCGCGTCACGCTGAGAGATAGCCGCGCGTGTCACGCTGAGATAGCCGCGCGTGTCACGCTGAGAGATAGCCGCGCGTGTCACGCTGAGAGATAGCCGCGCGTGTCACACTGAAAGCCGCGCGTGTCACGCTGAGAGATAGCCGCGCGTGTCACGCTGAGATAGCCGCGCGTGTCACGCTGAGAGATAGCCGCGCGTGTCACACTGACAGATAGCCGTGCGTGTCACGCTGAGAGATAGCCGCGCGCGTCACACTGATAGCCGCGCGTGTCACGCTGAGAGATAGCCGCGTGTGTCACGCTGAGAGATAGCCGTGCGTGTCACACTGATAGCCGCGCGCGTCACGCTGAGAGATAGCCGCGCGTGTCACACTGAAAGCCGCGCGCGTCACGCTGAGAGATAGCCGCGCGTGTCACGCTGAGATAGCCGCGCGTGTCACGCTGAGAGATAGCCGTGCGTGTCACACTGAAAGCCGCGCGCGTCACGCTGAGAGATAGCCGCGCGTGTCACGCTGAGATAGCCGCGCGTGTCACGCTGAGAGATAGCCGCGTGTGTCACGCTGAGAGATAGCCGCGCGTGTCACGCTGAGATAGCCGCGCGTGTCACGCTGAGAGATAGCCGTGCGTGTCACACTGAAAGCCGCGCGCGTCACGCTGAGAGATAGCCGCGCGTGTCACGCTGAGATAGCCGCGCGTGTCACGCTGAGAGATAGCCGTGCGTGTCACACTGAAAGCCGCGCGCGTCACGCTGAGAGATAGCCGCGCGTGTCACACTGAGAGATAGCCGCGCGTGTCACACTGAAAGCCGCGCGTGTCACGCTGAGAGATAGCCGCGCGCGTCACGCTGAGAGATAGCCGCGCGTGTCACGCTGAGATAGCCGCGCGTGTCACGCTGAGAGATAGCCGCGCGTGTCACGCTGAGAGATAGCCGCGCGTGTCACACTGAAAGCCGCGCGTGTCACGCTGAGAGATAGCCGCGCGTGTCACGCTGAGATAGCCGCGCGTGTCACGCTGAGAGATAGCCGCGCGTGTCACACTGACAGATAGCCGTGCGTGTCACGCTGAGAGATAGCCGCGCGCGTCACACTGATAGCCGCGCGTGTCACGCTGAGAGATAGCCGCGTGTGTCACGCTGAGAGATAGCCGTGCGTGTCACACTGATAGCCGCGCGTGTCACGCTGAGAGATAGCCGCGCGTGTCACACTGACAGATAGCCGCGCGTGTCACACTGAGAGATAGCCGTGCGTGTCACACTGATAGCCGCGCGTGTCACGCTGAGAGATAGCCGCGCGCGTCACGCTGAGAGATAGCCGCGCGCGTCACACTGAGAGATAGCCGCGTGTGTCACGCTGAGAGATAGCCGTGCGTGTCACACTGATAGCCGCGCGCGTCACACTGATAGCCGCGCGTGTCACGCTGAGAGATAGCCGCGCGCGTCACGCTGAGAGATAGCCGCGCGTGTCACACTGATAGCCGCGCGTGTCACACTGAGAGATAGCCGCGCGCGTCACGCTGAGAGATAGCCGCGCGTGTCACGCTGAGAGATAGCCGCGCGTGTCACGCTGAGAGATAGCCGCGCGTGTCACGCTGAGAGATAGCCGCGCGTGTCACACTGATAGCCGCGCGCGTCACGCTGAGAGATAGCCGTGCGTGTCACACTGATAGCCGTGCGCGTCACGCTGAGAGATAGCCGCGTGCGTCACGCTGAGATAGCCGCGCGTGTCACACTGAGAGATAGCCGTGCGTGTCACACTGATAGCCGTGCGTGTCACACTGATAGCCGCGCGTGTCACACTGAGAGATAGCCGTGCGTGTCACACTGATAGCCGTGCGCGTCACGCTGAGAGATAGCCGTGCGTGTCACACTGATAGCCGCGCGTGTCACGCTGAGAGATAGCCGCGCGTGTCACACTGAGAGATAGCCGTGCGTGTCACACTGATAGCCGCGCGTGTCACGCTGAGAGATAGCCGCGCGTGTCACACTGAGATATAGCCGTGCGTGTCACACTGAAACCCACGTGCGTCACGCTGAGAGATAGCCGTGCGTGTCACACTGATAGCCGCGTGCGTCACGCTGAGAGATAGCCGCGCGCGTCACGCTGAGAGATAGCCGCGCGCGTCACGCTGAGAGATAGCCGCGCGTGTCACGCTGAGATAGCTGTGCTCTGATACTGTCCTCTCCTCCGCAGCAGTCCCAGTTTGGGGAGGAGGTATGCTCCGTGGCTTTCACCTCCCTGGATATTCCCCCTCCTGCGGGGCCCCTCTGGATCCTGGGGGCCACATTCATAGGACAGTATTACACCGAATTTGACCGGCGCCACAACCGCATCGGATTCGCTACGTCCCTCTGACCAGAGCCCGGGGGGCTCAGACCGAGGCGGGGGCCCCGGGGGGCTCAGACCGAGGCGGGGGGCTCAGACCGAGGCGGGGGCCCCGGGGGGCTCAGACCGAGGCGGGGGCCCTGGGGGGCACATACTGAGGCGGGGGCCCCGGGGAGCTCAGACTGAGGCGGGGCCCCGGGGGGCTCAGACCTGAGGTGGGGGCCGCAGAGGACTCAGACTGAGGGGAGGGCCTGGGGATAACAGCAGCAATTGAATTACCTTGTGAGAAAAGCTGAGAAATCCTCACTCCCAGTATATATCGGGGCCCATTTTAAGGAGATTTGTAAGAAAACGGGCGAGGCCGATTCCAGGGAACATGCTGTCTCTTTAACAAGAGGTAAATGGGACAGCAGGCTTATAAATAACCCTAATTATGTGAATAGGGAGCAGCGGTACTCTGTGTGTACATAGGGAGCAGCGGTAATCGGTGTGTACATAGGGAGCAGCGGTACTCTGGGTGTACATAGGGAGCAGCGGTACTCGGTGTGTACATAGGGAGCAGCGGTACTCTGGGTGTACATATGGAGCAGCGGTACTCTGGGTGTACATAGGGAGCAGCGGTACTCTGTGTACATAGGGAGCAGCGGTACTCTGTGTACATAGGGAGCAGCGGTACTCTGGGTGTACATAGGGAGCAGCGTAACTCGGTGTGTACATAGGGAGCAGCGGTACTCTGTGTGTACATAGGGAGCAGCGGTACTCTGTGTGTACATAGGGAGCAGCGGTACTCTGGGTGTACATAGGGAGCAGCGGTACTCGGTGTGTACATAGGGAGCAGCGGTACTCGGTGTGTACATAGGGAGCAGCGGTACTCGGTGTGTACATAGGGAGCAGCGGTACTCGGTGTGTACATAGGGAGCAGCGGTACTCTGTGTACATAGGGAGCAGCGGTACTCTGGGTGTACATAGGGAGCAGCGTAACTCGGTGTGTACATAGGGAGCAGCGGTACTCTGTGTGTACATAGGGAGCAGCGGTACTCTGTGTGTACATAGGGAGCAGCGGTACTCTGGGTGTACATAGGGAGCAGCGGTACTCTGGGTGTACATAGGGAGCAGCGGTACTCGGTGTGTACATAGGGAGCAGCGGTACTCGGTGTGTACATAGGGAGCAGCGGTACTCTGTGTGTACATAGGGAGCAGCGGTACTCTGTGTGTACATAGGGAGCAGCGGTACTCTGGGTGTACATAGGGAGCAGCGGTACTCTGGGTGTACATAGGGAGCAGCGGTACTCGGTGTGTACATAGGGAGCAGCGGTACTCGGTGTGTACATAGGGAGCAGCGGTACTCGGTGTGTACATAGGGAGCAGCGGTACTCGGTGTGTACATAGGGTGCAGCGGTACTCTGTGTACATAGGGAGCAGCGGTACTCTGGGTGTACATAGGGAGCAGCGTAACTCGGTGTGTACATAGGGAGCAGCGGTACTCTGTGTGTACATAGGGAGCAGCGGTACTCTGTGTGTACATAGGGAGCAGCGGTACTCTGGGTGTACATAGGGAGCAGCGGTACTCTGGGTGTACATAGGGAGCAGCGGTACTCGGTGTGTACATAGGGAGCAGCGGTACTCGGTGTGTACATAGGGAGCAGCGGTACTCGGTGTGTACATAGGGAGCAGCGGTACTCGGTGTGTACATAGGGAGCAGCGGTACTCTGGGTGTACATAGGGAGCAGCGGTACTCTGGGTGTACTTAGGGAGCAGCGATACTCTGTGTGTACATAGGGAGCAGCGGTACTCTGGGTGTACATAGGGAGCAGCGTAACTCGGTGTGTACATAGGGAGCAGCGGTACTCTGTGTGTACATAGGGAGCAGCGGTACTCTGTGTGTACATAGGGAGCAGCGGTACTCTGGGTGTACATAGGGAGCAGCGGTACTCTGGGTGTACATAGGGAGCAGCGGTACTCTGGGTGTACATAGGGAGCAGCGGTACTCTGGGTGTACATAGGGAGCAGCGGTACTCGGTGTGTACATAGGGAGCAGCGGTACTCGGTGTGTACATAGGGAGCAGCGGTACTCGGTGTGTACATAGGGAGCAGCGGTACTCTGGGTGTACATAGGGAGCAGCGGTACTCTGGGTGTACTTAGGGAGCAGCGATACTCTGTGTGTACATAGGGAGCAGCGGTACTCTGGGTGTACATAGGGAGCAGCGTAACTCGGTGTGTACATAGGGAGCAGCGGTACTCTGTGTGTACATAGGGAGCAGCGGTACTCTGTGTGTACATAGGGAGCAGCGGTACTCTGGGTGTACATAGGGAGCAGCGGTACTCTGGGTGTACATAGGGAGCAGCGGTACTCTGGGTGTACATAGGGAGCAGCGGTACTCTGGGTGTACATAGGGAGCAGCGGTACTCTTGATGTTCATCACTTCACTTAGGTTTTGTGCCTTACCCCTTAGAGGGTTCTTAGCCCCCTCCCCTTCCTCGGGAGAAAATGGCTTCTCTCATATATATATATATATATATATATATATATTTAAATAATAATACAACTGTATTACTGTCTAATGCTGGCAGTGTACACAGTGACACAGTGACAGCTCACATTGTAAATGTTGTGGTACCCTGGACACAGGGAGGTAAAGGGACTTTTCCTGGAACATACTGAACTGATAACACTACTTCAGAGGCCAGCATCTAACCTACTCCTCCAACACACATCTGTACTTCATACTCAGCGAGTCAGAGTAATCCCTGTGTTATGTTGGGATGAGGGGCTGTCTCAGTACACACAGTCATGTATATAATATGTCCGTCCATTCTCCTGGTCTGCTTGTAATAAAGGTCACTGCTGGTAACTGTGTGTCTGTCCCTGTGAAATGTGACTGGACTGGTTATACCGAGCTAGAAATTGGAACTCACTACAGAGAGGAACCAAAGTCTGTCCCTCCCACCGCAGGGTGACAGTGACACAGACAGAAGGGGCTTGTACGTATCCTACAGTCTGTCCCGCCGCAAAGTGACAGTGACACAGACAGAAGGGACTTGTATGTATTCTAGAGTCTGTCCCATCCCATAGTGACAGTGATACAGACAGAAGGGATCTACTGTATGTCCTACAGAGTCTGTCCCACCGCAGAGTGACAGTGACACAGACAGAAGGGATCTATGTCCTACAGAGTCTGTCCCATCGCAGAGTGACACAGACAGAAGAGATCTATGTCCTACAGAGTCTGTCCCATCACAGAGTGACACAGACAGAAGAGATCTATGTCCTACAGAGTCTGTCCCATCGCAGAGTGACACAGACAGAAGAGATCTATGTCCTACAGAGTCTTTCCCTCCCACCGCACCGTCACACAGACGTCCCACAGAATCTGTCCCTACCCTCCCGCAGGGTAGCACGAACAGAAGGGATCTGTGGAGCCTGCCCTCCCACTGCAGGGTGACACAGCGAGAGGTGACCGAGTCCGTGTGTGTCCAGGCAGCAGATTTGTGCAATGTGATCTCTATCCGGCCCTAATGACATGACTTTGTAGGAGGGGTGTATGGGGGGCAGCTCCCTCTCTCTCCTCCTCCTTTCCCTCCCTCCATCTGCGCTCTGCTCTCTCTCCCTCTGCAGGGAGGGGGTGTCACGCTGGGTGCCAACCTTCTCTCCCTCCTGTGGGTATTTCCCACCTGAGGAAGGGGCACAGGTCTCAGAGCGAGGAGGGAATGGGTGAGGAGCACTCTCACAGTGACAGCCCCACGCTGCACTCTCACAGTGACAGCCCCACGCTGCACTCTCACAGTGACAGCCCCACGCTGCACTCTCACAGTGACAGCCCCACGCTACGCTCTCACGGTGACAGCCCCACGCTGATCTCTCACGGTCACTGCCCCACGCTGCGCTCTCACGGTGACAGCCCCCTGCTGAACTCTCACGGTGACAGCCCCCTGCTGAACTCTCACGGTGAAAGCCCCACGCTGCGCTCTCTTAGCATTTCTGTGGACGAACAGAATGTCATGCCGGGAGTGCTGAGTCTTATCCGGGAGCTGAGACCTGACTGGGACCCCCAGGATGTGCAGACCAAGGTACAGTGACCCTCACACACAGTGACATGCATACAGTGACACAGTGACATGCATACAGGGATACAGTGACCCTCACACACAGTGACATGCATACAGTGACCCTCACACACAGTGACATGCATACAGTGACACAGTGACATGCATACAGTGACAGTGACCCTCACACACAGTGACATGCATACAGTGACACAGTGACATGCATACAGTGACAGTGACCCTCACACACAGTGACATGCATACAGTGACACAGTGACATGCATACAGTGACAGTGACCCTCACACACAGTAACATGCATACAGTGACACAGTGACATGCATACAGGGAGACAGTGACCCTCACACACAGTGACATGCATACAGTGACACAGTGACATGCATACAGTGACACAGTGACATGCATACAGGGAGACAGTGACACACACACAGTGACATGCATACAGTGACACAGTGACCCTCACACACAGTGACATGCATACAGTGACACAGTGACATGCATACAGGGAGACAGTGACACAGTGACACACACACAGTGACACAGTGACATGCATACAGGGAGACAGGGACCCTCACACACAGTGACATGCATACAGTGACACAGTGACATGCATACAGGGAGACAGTGACACACACACAGTGACATGCATACAGTGAGACAGTGACCCTCACACACAGTAACATGCATACAGTGACAGAGTGACATGCATACAGGGAGACAGTGACACTCACACACAGTGACATGCATACAGTGACACAGTGATCCTCACACACAGTGACATGCATACAGTGACACAGTGATATGCATACAGGGAGACAGCGACACTCACACACAGTGACATGCATACAGAGTGACAGTGACACAGTGACATGCATACAGGGAGACAGTGACATGCATACAGTGACACAGCGACATGGATACAGGGAGACAGTGACCCTCACACACAGTGACATGCATACAGGGAGACAGTGACACTCACACACAGTGACATGCATACAGGGAGACAGTGACCCTCACACACAGTGACATGCATACAGTGACACAGTGACATGCATACAGGGAGACAGTGACCCTCACACACAGTGACATGCATACAGTGACACAGTGATCCTCACACACAGTGACATGCATACAGTGACACAGTGACATGCATACAGGGAGACAGCGACACACACACAGTGACATGCATACAGTGACCCTCACACACAGTGACATGCATACAGTGACCCTCACACACAGTGACATGCATACAGTGATCCTCACACACAGTGACATGCATACAGTGATACAGTGACACAGTGACATGCATACAGTGACAGTGACATGCATACAGTGATACAGTGACCCTCACACACAGTGACATGCATACAGTGACAGTGATCCTCACACACAGTGACATGCATACAGTGACCCTCACACACAGTGACATGCATACAGGGAGACAATGACACTAACACACAGTGACATGCATACATTGACACAGTAACATGCATACAGGGAGACAGTGACCCTCACACACAGTGACATGCATACAGGGAGACAGTGACACTCACACACAGTGACATGCATACAGTGACAGTGACCCTCACACACAGTGACATGCATACAGTGACAGTGACATGCATACAGGGAGACAGTGACACTCACACACAGTGACATGCATACAGTGACACAGGGACCCTAACACACAGTGACATGCATACAGTGACACAGTGACCCATACACACAGTGACATGCATACAGTGACAGTGACATGCATACAGGGAGACAGTGACACTCACACACAGTGACATGCATACAGTGACAGTGACATGCATACAGTGATACAGTGACCCTCACACACAGTGACATGCATACAGTGATACAGTGACCCTCACACACAGTGACATGCATACAGTGACAGTGACATGCATACAGTGATATATTGACCCGCACACACAGTGACATGCATACAGTGACATGCATACAGGGACACAGTGACACTCACACACAGTGACATGCATACAGTGACAGTGACATGCATACAGTGACCCTCACACACAGTGACATGCATACAGTGACAGTGACATGCATACAGTGATATATTGACCCTCACACACAGTGACATGCATACAGTGATACAGTGGCTCACACAAGTGACAGAAAGTCACTAATAACACAGTGACATGCATATACCAATATGTAACACAATAACACACACAATGGCATGCCTACATTGACACACAAGTGACATGCATACTGTAACACAAACACACAGTGACACACACACAGGCTCCACATGTAAATGGAGACTTAGGAGTCACACACACCCGGGCCTGAAACCAGAACACGCAGTTACACACAGATACTGATAATCGGACTGGGGCACAATTAAACACACAATGCAAGATGCACACACAGGACACCGACATCAACTTGCAAATTCAGCAACACACGCGGACACAGGCAGCCTGACACACAACACACAGTCACACACCCACTGGCATATGTATCAAGGAAAAAGTTGTGCAATTGTGGGGTAAAAATATTGCTTCAGACGTATCAAAAAACAAAAGCCCCAGTGATTGCCCGGGGGTTATCCTGGAGGCGCGCTGCGCTCCTGTGCCCCGGGGGTTTATCCTGGAGGCGCGCTGCGCTCCTGTGCCCCGGGAGTTTATCCTGGAGGCGCGCTGCGCTCCTGTGCCCCGGGGGTTTATCCTGGAGGCGCGCTGCGCTCCTGTGCCCCGGGGGTTTATCCTGGAGGCGCGCTGCGCTCCTGTGCCCCGGGGGTTTATCCTGGAGGCGCGCTGCGCTCCTGTGCCCCGGGGGTTTATCCTGGAGGCGCGCTGCGCTCCTGTGCCCCGGGGGTTTATCCTGGAGGCGCGCTGCGCTCCTGTGCCCCGGGGGTTTATCCTGGAGGCGCGCTGCGCTCCTGTGCCCCGGGGGTTTATCCTGGAGGCGCGCTGCGCTCCTGTGCCCCGGGGGTTTATCCTGGAGGCGCGCTGCGCTCCTGTGCCCCGGGGTTGCAGCACTTTTGCCTAACACATAAACCAGTCTGAAGGTGTAACATTATATCCCAATATCCCCTGTCACAAGTGTCACACAGAATGACAGCAACCCGCTCCCAACAACCCCTCTGTCCCACCTCCCTCATCCCATCTCACACCTCCTCTGTCCCTCCTCCGTCCCTCCTCTGTCCCTCCTCCCATCTCTCACACCTCCCCTCCCTGTCCCATCTCCCCTCTGTCCCACCTCCCTCCTCTGTCCCACCTCCCTCCTCTGTCCCACCTCCCTCCTCTGTCCCACCTCCCTCCTCTGTCCCACCTCCCTCCTCTGTCCCACTTCCCTCCTCTGTCCCACCTCCCTCCTCCCATCTCCCACACCTCCCCTCCCTGTCCCATCTCCCACACCTCCCCTCCCTGTCCCATCTCCCACACCTCCCCTCCCTGTCCCATCTCCCACACCTCCCCTCCCTGTCCCATCTCCCCTCCCTGTCCCATCTCCCCTGTCACACCTCCCCTCTCTCCCCGCGTTTGTCACGCCTCCCCTCTCCCCTTATCTCTCTGTCACACCTCTCCTCTCTCTGTCACCTCCCCTCTCTCACACTTCCCCTCTCTCCTTACTCTATCACACCTTCCCTCTCTCTCCGTCCCTCATTCTTCTCTGTCGCCTCCCCTCTCTCCGTCCCTCATTCTTCTCTGTCACCTCCCCTCTCTCTCCGCCCCTCCTTCTTCTCTGTCACACCTCCCCTCTCTCTCCGCCCCTCCTTCTTCTCTGTCACACCTCCCCTCTCTCTCCGCCCCTCCTTCTTTCTGTCACACCTCCCCTCTCTCGCCATCTCTCCTCCTTCTCTGTCACACCTCCCCTCTCTCCGCCCCTCCTTCTTCTCTGTCACACCTCCCCTCTATCCCTCCGTCCCTCCTTCCTCTCTCTCACTCCCTCCTCTCCCCTTATACAGAGCTACCCAATGCTCTGCTTTCCTATCACCAGCTGACATTGCAACACCGCAATGCATTGTGGGCCACGGTACAGCTAAGCCGTAACCCGTAGCAACCGTGTCCCCAAAATCCCCAAACACGCAGGCAGAATCTTCTCCCCCCCCCTCCCCCGACCCATCACTCTCACCTCAGGCCTGCTGATTACCACTATACATTGTGTTTATATATATGGGACCTTGTACCCCAAACCCTGTTCAATTCTAGGATAAGATGTTCTGCTGGTCACTGTACAGCACCCATGCAGAGCGAGATGTATCTATACCATGCAGATAAATACAGTCAGTGACCCTAACACACAGTGACATGCATACTGTGACACAGTGACATGCATACAGTGACACAGTGACCCTAACACACAGTGACATGCATACAGTGACACAGGGACCCTAACACACAGTGACATGCATACAGTGACACAGTGACCCTCACACACAGTGACATGCATACAGTGACACAGTGACATGCATACAGTGACACAGTGACCCTCACACACAGTGACATGCATACAGTGACACAGTGATATGCATACAGTGAGACAGTGACCCTAACACACAGTGACATGCATACAGTGACACAGTGAGACAGTGACCCTAACACACAGTGACATGCATACAGTGACACAGTGACATGCATACAGTGACATGCATACAGTGAGACAGTGACCCTAACACACAGTGACATGCATACAGTGACACAGTGATATGCATACAGTGAGACAGTGACCCTAACACACAGTGACATGCATACAGTGACACAGTGAGACAGTGACCCTAACACACAGTGACATGCATACAGTGACACAGTGACATGCATACAGTGACATGCATACAGTGAGACAGTGACCCTAACACACAGTGACATGCATACAGTGACACAGGGACCCTAACACACAGTGACATGCATACAGTGACACAGTGACATGCATACAGTGACCCTAACACCCCCCCCCACCCCCCACCCTGGCTAAGCTGCCACCCACGAATGCTCCGCTCCTGCACTCGCTCCTGCCATTAGTACATTTTGGCCGTAGGAGGGATTGACCCCTTAAACACGTCACTGCCATTAGTTACACAAGGGTTAAATCCCAGCCTCCCACCCCAGGCCCTGCAGCCGCTGACGTTCTTAGTGTATCCCATGATGAAGTCACCGGACACAATCATTTTTCATTTTATTTTTGGCCTTATTGCAATACTTAAGAATTCTAAAAGATTCCTACATGTTGCACATTGTTAATTTTCCTACATTATACAGCATAGGAAGCAGTTTATTTTAATATATATATAATCCTACCCAATTTAGGGTTGCCAGGTGTCCAGTATTGAACCGGACTGTCCTGTATTTGGACACTATCCAATAAAAAATGAGAGGGACTACTGGACATGTATGTGTATACCGGAATTACCTCCTCTCTGGACGTTTATGTGTATACCCCAGCAAAGACACACTACACCCCCTGTCCTCCCTGTTACCCCAGCACAGACACACTACACCCCCTGTCCTCCCTGTTACCCCAGCACTGACACACTACACCCCCTGTCCTCCCTGTTACCCCAGCATAGACACACTACACCCCCTGTCCTCCCTGTTACCCCAGCACTGACACACTACACCCCCTGTCCTCCCTGTTACCCCAGCAGACACACTACACCCCCTGTCCTCCCTGTTACCCCAGCACTGACACACTACACCCCCTGTCCTCCCTAATACCCCAGCACTGACACACTACACCCCCTGTCCTCCCTGTTACCCCAGCACTGACACACTACACCCCCTGTCCTCCCTGTTACCCCAGCACTGACACTGCACCCCTGTCCTCCCTGTTACCCCAGCACTGACACACTGCACCCCCTGTCTTCCCTGTTACCCCAGCACTGACACTGCACCCCCGTCCTCATTACTATCCCAGCACTGACACTGCACCCCCGTCTCCTCACTACTATCCCAGCACTGACACACTGCACCCCCGTCCTCCCTTCTACCCCAGCACTGACACTGCACCCCCCGGCCTTACTACTACCCCAGCACTGACACACTACACCCCCCATCCTCCCTGCTATCCCAGCACTGACACACTGCACCCCCCTTCTCAGTACTATTCCAGCACTGACACACTACACCCCCCTCCTCCCCGCTACCCCAGCGCTGAAACACTACACCCCGTCCTCCCCTACTCCCCCAGCACTGTCACACTGCACCCCTCCTCCTCTCTGCTATCCCAGCACTGACACACTGCACCCCCCTCCTCTCTGCTATCCCAGCACTGACACACTACACCCCCCTCCTCCCCGCTAACCCAGCACTGACACACTACACCCCCCTCCTCCCCGCTACCCCAGCGCTGAAACACTACACCCCGTCCTCCCTTACTCCCCCAGCACTGACACACTGTACCCACCCCCCCCTCCATGCTATCCCAGCACTGGCACACTACACCCCGTCCTCCCTACTCCCCCAGCACTGACAAACTGCACCCCCATCCTCCCCGCTACCCCAGCGCTGAAACACTACACCCCGTCCTCCCCTACTCCCCCAGCACTGACACACTGCACTCCCCTCCTCCCTCCTATCCCAGCACTGGCACACTGCACCCCCCTCCTCTCTGCACACTGCACCCCCTTCCTCTCTGCTATCCCAGCACTGACACACTACACCCCCCTCCTCCCCGCTAACCCAGCACTGACACACTACACCCCCCTCCTCCCCGCTACCCCAGCGCTGAAACACTACACCCCGTCCTCCCCTACTCCCCCAGCACTGACACACTGCACCCACCCCCCCTCCATGCTATCCCAGCACTGGCACACTACACCCCGTCCTCCCTACTCCCCCAGCACTGACAAACTGCACCCCCGTCCTCCCCGCTACCCCAGCGCTGAAACACTACACCCCGTCCTCCCCTACTCCCCCAGCACTGACACACTGCACTCCCCTCCTCCCTCCTATCCCAGCACTGGCACACTGCACCCCCCTCCTCTCTGCACACTGCACCCCCTTCCTCTCTGCTATCCCAGCACTGGCACACTGCACCCCCCTCCTCCCTCTTATCCCAGCACTGGCACACTGCACTCCCCTCCTCCCTCCTATCACAGCACTGGCACACTGCACCCCCCTCCTCTCTGCACACTGCACCCCCTTCCTCCCTCCTATCCCAGCACTGGCACACTGCACCCCCCTCCTCTCTGCACACTGCACCCCCTTCCTCTCTGCTATCCCAGCACTGGCACACTGCACTCCCCCTCCTCCCTCTTATCCCAGCACTGGCACACTGCACTCCCCTCCTCCCTCCTATCACAGCACTGGCACACTACACTCCCCCTCCTCTTTGCTATCCCAGCACTGACACTGCACCCCTGTCCTCTCTACTCCCCCAGCGCTGACACACTGCACCCCCCCTGTCCACCCTACTATCCCAGCACTGACATACTGCACCCCCATCCTCCCTACTAGCCCAGCACTGACACTACACCCCTGTCCTCCCTACTATCCCAGCACTGACACACTGCACCCCCCCCCCTCCTTCCTGCTATCCCAGCACTAATACACTGCACCCCCCCTCCTTCCTGCTACCCCAGCACTGACACACTGCACCCACCTCCTCTCTGCTATCCCAGCACTGACTCACTACACCACCGTCCTCCCCACTACCCAAGTACTGACACTGCACCCCTGTCCTCGCTGCTACCCCAGCACTGATACATTGCACCCCCCATCCTCCTTGCTACCCCAGCACTAAAACACTACACCACCTGCACTCCTTGCTACCCCAGCACTGACACTGCACCCCCCTCCTCCCTACTATTCCAGCACTGACACATTGCACCCCCCATCCTCCCTGCTACCCTAGCACTGACACACAGCACCACTGTCCTCCCTACTATCCCAGCACTGACACTACATCCCCGTCCTCCCTTCTTCCCCAGCACTGACACACTGCACCCCCCTCCTCCCTACTACCCCAGCAATGACACACTGCATCCCTCGTTCTCCCTGCTATCCCAGCACTGCCACACTACACTCAATACTACCCCAGCACTGACACTGCACCCCCCGTCCTCCCTACTATCCCAGGACTAACACACCGCACCCCCGTCCTCCCTAATACCCCAGCACTGACAAACTGCACCCTCGTCCTCACTACTACCCCAGCACTGACACACTACATCCCCGTCCTCCCTCCTATCACAGCACTGACACACTGCACCCCTGCTATACCAGCACTGACACTGCACCACCCCGTCCTCCCTGTACCCCAACACTGACACAATGCACCCCCATCCTCCCTGCTATCCCAGCACTGGCACACTGCACTCCCCTCCTCCCTCCTATCACAGCACTGGCACACTACACTCCCCCTCCTCTTTGCTATCCCAGCACTGACACTGCACCCCTGTCCTCTCTACTCCCCCAGCGCTGACACACTGCACCCCCCCTGTCCACCCTACTATCCCAGCACTGACATACTGCACCCCCATCCTCCCTACTAGCCCAGCACTGACACTACACCCCTGTCCTCCCTACTATCCCAGCACTGACACACTGCACCCCCCCCCCTCCTTCCTGCTATCCCAGCACTAATACACTGCACCCCCCCTCCTTCCTGCTACCCCAGCACTGACACACTGCACCCACCTCCTCTCTGCTATCCCAGCACTGACTCACTACACCACCGTCCTCCCCACTACCCAAGTACTGACACTGCACCCCTGTCCTCGCTGCTACCCCAGCACTGATACATTGCACCCCCCATCCTCCTTGCTACCCCAGCACTAAAACACTACACCACCTGCACTCCTTGCTACCCCAGCACTGACACTGCACCCCCCTCCTCCCTACTATTCCAGCACTGACACATTGCACCCCCCATCCTCCCTGCTACCCTAGCACTGACACACAGCACCACTGTCCTCCCTACTATCCCAGCACTGACACTACATCCCCGTCCTCCCTTCTTCCCCAGCACTGACAAACTGCACCCCCCTCCTCCCTACTACCCCAGCAATGACACACTGCATCCCTCGTTCTCCCTGCTATCCCAGCACTGCCACACTACACTCAATACTACCCCAGCACTGACACTGCACCCCCCGTCCTCCCTACTATCCCAGGACTAACACACCGCACCCCCGTCCTCCCTAATACCCCAGCACTGACAAACTGCACCCTCGTCCTCACTACTACCCCAGCACTGACACACTACATCCCCGTCCTCCCTCCTATCACAGCACTGACACACTGCACCCCTGCTATACCAGCACTGACACTGCACCACCCCGTCCTCCCTGTACCCCAACACTGACACAATGCACCCCCATCCTCCCTGCTATCCCAGCACTGGCACACTGCACTCCCCTCCTCCCTCCTATCACAGCACTGGCACACTACACTCCCCCTCCTCTTTGCTATCCCAGCACTGACACTGCACCCCTGTCCTCTCTACTCCCCCAGCGCTGACACACTGCACCCCCCCTGTCCACCCTACTATCCCAGCACTGACATACTGCACCCCCATCCTCCCTACTAGCCCAGCACTGACACTACACCCCTGTCCTCCCTACTATCCCAGCACTGACACACTGCACCCCCCCCCCCTCCTTCCTGCTATCCCAGCACTGCCACACTACACTCAATACTACCCCAGCACTGACACTGCACCCCCCGTCCTCCCTACTATCCCAGGACTAACACACCGCACCCCCGTCCTCCCTAATACCCCAGCACTGACACACTGCACCCTCGTCCTCACTGCTACCCCAGCACTGACACACTGCATCCCCTTCCTCCCTCCTATCACAGCACTGACACACTGCACCCCTGCTATACCAGCACTGACACTGCACCACCCCGTCCTCCCTGTACCCCAACACTGACACAATGCACCCCCATCCTCCCTGCTACCCCAGCACTGACACACTGCACCCCCATCCTCCCCACAACCCAAGTACTGACATACTGCACCCCCCGTCCTCCCTCCTACCCCAGCACTGACACATTTCACCCCCCATCCTCCCTGCTACCCCAGAACTGACACACTGCAACCCCCATCCTCCCTGCTACCCCAGCACTGACACACTACACCCCCCATCCTCCCTGCTACCCTAGCACTGACACACTGCACCCCCCCATCCTCCCTGCTACCCCAGCACTGACACACTACACCCCCCATCCTCCCTGCTACCCCAGCACTGACACACTACACCCCCCATCCTCCCTGCTACCCCAGCACTGACACACTGCACCCCCCATCCTCCCTGCTACCCCAGCACTGACACACTGCGCCCCCCATCCTCCCTGCTACCCCAGCACTGACACACTACACCCCCCATCCTCTCTGCTACCCCAGCACTGACACACTACACCCCCCATCCTCCCTGCTACCCCAGCACTGAGACACTACACCCCCCATCCTCCCTGCTACCCCAGCACTGACACACTACACCCCCCATCCTCTCTGCTACCCCAGCACTGAGACACTACACCCCCCATCCTCCCTGCTACCCCAGCACTGACACACTACACCTCCTGTCACACCGGGCCAGGGGACAAAATATTGAATTTTTTCTTAAACCCCCCTCACGCCCTCCTCTCCCAGCTTTAAACACACACGTTCAGTGCACAAACACACATCGCGCACACATGCACACAGCGCACAAACAAACAGGCCTCAGATGACCTGCCCGGGGCCCCGAGCTGCTGGCGACTGTAACAGGAGGGGAGGGGGCAGCCAATCAGCTGTCAGCGTGGTGGGGAGGACATACACACCCAGGACGGGGAGGGGGGGAGTACAAGTTCAATTACATCACCTGCTTGTGAGGGGGGAATTAAACCAGGCTCCCAACGTAGGGGACACATGCAGTCAATATTTTGGCCCCTTTCTGCACCTAGTTTGCCTGCGCTGTACCAATCACTGCGGCCATCTTTAACAAGACCCACACATATTATTTCACAGCTGCAGTTGTATGTATGTCTGTCTTTATTTATATAGCGCTATTAATGTACATAGCGTGTCACAGCAGTAATACACGGGACAATCATACAAATAACACATAAAAGGAGTAAGCGCTTCAGACATAAAAGGAACATTTCGGAAGAGGAGTCCCTGCTCCGAAGAGCTTACAATCTAATTGGTAGGTAGGAAGAACGTACAGTAGGAGGGCAGTTAGCTAAATTTGTCTTTATTAAGGAGAGTGGGTGGGCCAGTTTTTCAGAAAGAGGCTTTAAACCCATCAGCGCTAGAGGAGGCCAACGCTGTGCTGGCCGCCATCTTTATACTGACTCCGCAAATATAATACAACTGCTTCTAAGCGCTATTACCGGTGGAGGGACTAGGAACACGTAGGCGGCCATCTTTAATAAGACTTACAGATATAATTTTGCTGCAGGTTTAACAATGATCACCTCCACGTCACCCTTTACCCCCCCTGTTTTGCAGCTGTTCACTGACGGCATCACCAATAAGCTGCTGGCGTGCTTCGTGGACGCGGGGATGGAGGACGCAGTGCTTGTGCGCGTCTACGGGAAGCGGACGGAGCTGTTCGTGGACCGCGAGGACGAGGTGACGAGCTTCCAGCTGCTGCGCGCTCACGGCTGCGCCCCGGCCCTCTACTGCACCTTCCAAAACGGCCTCTGTTACCAGTTCATGCGCGGGCTGGCGGTGGGACCCGAACACGTACGGGAGCCGCGCGTGCTACGGTAACGCCGGGCGCCGCACAGGGGGGGTAGGGCGGGTGTTTAAGGCACAAACACATACCGCAGCACAGTACAACGGGAGGCGTAGGGGAAAGACAGTGAAGTATGGTGGCGGATTATCATGCAGTGTCCCTGTGCCCAAGAGCTTACAGTCTAAATCAGGGGTGGCCAACGCCAGTCCTCAAGGACCACCAACAGGTCAGGTTTTCAGGATATCCCTGCTTCAGCACAGGTGGTGCAGTCGAAGACTGAGCCACTGATTGAGCCACCTGTGCTGAAGCAGGGATATCCTGAAAGCCTGACCTGTTGGTGGCCCTGGAGGACTGGCGTTGGCCACTCCTGGTCTACAGTAAGTGGCGCTTTCATTCATTTGTTTGGCACATTTCGGGAATCTTTCCCCTGCATCTTCCACGGCTCAACACGCAGTGCGGTAATTGTGGGGTCCTCAGTTAACTCCTTCACTCCCGGCAGGGCCGTCTTAACGTATGGGCACGCTGGGCAGTTGCCTGGGGGCCCCACAGCATAGCGGGGCCCCCACGAGCCCGGCCCATGCGTGCCCACCACTGCTGTCCCCCCGCCCGGCACCCGGCTCGCTCTTAGGGTTGCCAGGTGTCCGGTATTTGCTTCCCCTGTCCGGTAAAATATGAGAGATAAATAATACCGGACCTGGGATAGAGCAGGGCTGCTGCTGCTAGGGGGCTGGGCAGCTTCTGATAGCACTGGCAACTTTGTTTAATTGCTCACTCACCCTCACTTTTCTGTTACTATACTAACAGTTTTCCCATTTTCAAGATCTATTAAAAATAACCAGCATTGTAAATTCTCAGAAAGGCTCCATAACTCAGCCCTCATCCCAGCAGCATTGCAATCTTTGCAGCACCCTTACTTACAGATCTCAGCCCTCATCCCAGCAGCATTGCAATCTCTGCAGCACCCTTACTTACAGATCTCAGCCCTCATCCCAGCAGCATTGCAATCTCTGCAGCACCCTTACTTACATATCTCAGCTCTCATCCCAGCAGCATTGCAATCTCTGCAGCACCCTTACTTACATATCTCAGCCCTCATCACAGCAGCATTGCAATCTCTGCAGCACCCTTACTTACATATCTCAGCCCTCATCCCAGCAGCATTGCAATCTTTGCAGCACCCTTACTTACAGATCTCAGCCCTCATCCCAGCAGCATTGCAATCTCTGCAGCACCCTTACTTACATATCTCAGCCCTCATCACAGCAGCATTGCAATCTCTGCAGCACCCTTACTTACATATCTCAGCCCTCATCACAGCAGCATTGCAATCTCTGCAGCACCCTTACTTACATATCTCAGCCCTCATCACAGCAGCATTGCAATCTCTGCAGCACCCTTACTTACATATCTCAGCCCTCATCACAGCAGCATTGCAATCTCTGCAGCACCCTTACTTACATATCTCAGCCCTCATCACAGCAGCATTGCAATCTCTGCAGCACCCTTACTTACATATCTCAGCCCTCATCACAGCAGCATTGCAATCTCTGCAACACCCTTACTTACATATCTCAGCCCTCATCACAGCAGCATTGCAATCTCTGCAGCACCCTTACTTACATATCTCAGCCCTCATCACAGCAGCATTGCAATCTCTGCAGCACTCTTACTTACATATCTCAGCCCTCATCACAGCAGCATTGCAATCTCTGCAGCACTCTTACTTACATATCTCAGCCCTCATCACAGCAGCATTGCAATCTCTGCAGCACTCTTACTTACATATCTCAGCCCTCATCACAGCAGCATTGCAATCTCTGCAGCACTCTTACTTACATATCTCAGCCCTCATCACAGCAGCATTGCAATCTCTGCAGCACTCTTACTTACATATCTCAGCCCTCATCACAGCAGCATTGCAATCTCTGCAGCACCCTTACTTACATATCTCAGCCCTCATCACAGCAGCATTGCAATCTCTGCAGCACCCTTACTTACAGATCATCCCAGCAGCATTGCAATCTCTGCAGCACCCTTACTTACAGATCATCCCAGCAGCATGTCAACCTCTGCAGCACCCTTACTTACTGATCATCACAGCAGCATTGCAATCTCTGCAGCACCCTTACTTACAGATCATCCCAGCAGCATTGCAATCTCTGCAGCACCCTTACTTACAGATCATCACAGCAGCATTGCAATCTCTGCAGCACCCTTACTTACATATCTCAGCCCTCATCACAGCAGCATTGCAATCTCTGCAGCACCCTTACTTACATATCTCAGCCCTCATCACAGCAGCATTGCAATCTCTGCAGCACCCTTACTTACAGATCATCCCAGCAGCATTGCAATCTCTGCAGCACCCTTACTTACATATCTCAGCCCTCATCACAGCAGCATTGCAATCTCTGCAGCACCCTTACTTACATATCTCAGCCCTCATCCCAGCAGCATTGCAATCTCTGCAGCACCCTTACTTACAGATCATCCCCAAGAAGGCAGAGCAGGTTACTTATTCACTGGCATGATTCAATATGCAATTTAAAGCTGGATTTTGAAGTCTAAATTTGAAAGCTACTGTACTGATAATGACAAGGAGGGGGGGGGGGTGAGAGGATGAAGGGAGGGTGGATGGGGGGATGAGAGGACAAGGGGGGAGAGAGAGGATGAGGAGGGGTGCAACAATCTCGGAATGTGTGGGAGGAGCAGTAAGATCAGTATTGCTCGCCATCTACAGTATGACTGCAGGTCAGTTATTTATAAATGATCCGACCATTACGTCATTTGTTCTAAATTTCACTCCAAGCGTGCACCAAATTTGCACCAATTTGCACTAATTTCATATTCTATTTCCTAAAACAATCCTCGGAAGGGCGCTCCCTCCCAAGACTCCTCCCCAGATTTTTTACGAAATAGAATATAAATTGGTGCAAACTGGTGAATACTTGGAGTGAGATTTAGAACAAATGACATAAGTCAGGTCATTTATAAATACCATTCTTCCCCACCAACGATTCTCGCGTGCGTCGCACCTTTCACCATTGTGTCCAGTATTTTTGGACAAGCCACATGGCAACCCTACTCGCTCTCCCCCTGCCCGGCACCCCGGCTCCGCTCGCTCTCTGCCTGCCCGGCACCCCGGCTCCGCTCGCTCTCTGCCTGCCCGGCACCCCGGCTCCGCTCGCTCTCTGCCTGCCCGCCACCCCGGCTCCGCTCGCTCTCCCCCCGCCCGCCACCCCGGCTCCGCTCGCTCTCCCCCCGCCCGGCACCCCGGCTCCGCTCGCTCTCCCCCCGCCCGGCACCCGGCTCCGCTCGCTCTCTGGCTCCCCGGCTCCGCTCGCTCTCCCCCCGCCCGGAACCCGGCTCCGCTCGCTCTCTGGCTCCCCGGCTCCGCTCGCTCTCCCCCCGCCCAGCACCCCGGCTCCGCTCGCTCTCCCCCCGCCCGGCACCCCGGCTCCGCTCGCTCTCTGGCTCCCCGGCTCCGCTCGCTCTCTGGCTCCCCGGCTCCGCTCGCTCTCTGGCTCCCCGGCTCCACTCGCTCTCTGGCTCCCCGGCTCCGCTCGCTCTCCCCCCGCCCGGCACCCCATCTCCGCTCGCTCTCCCCCCGCCCGGCACCCCGGCTCCGCTCGCTCTCCCCCCGCCCGGCACCCCGGCTCCGCTCGCTCTCTGGCTCCCCGGCTCCGCTCGCTCTCTGGCTCCCCGGCTCCGCTCGCTCTCCGCCCGCCCCGGCACCCCGGCTCCGCTCACTCTCCCACCGCCCGGCACCCCGGCTGCGCTCTCCCCCCGGCTCCGATTGCTCTCCCCCCCTCCCAGCACCCCGGCTCCGCTTGCTCTCCCCCCCTCCCGGCACCTCGGCTACGCTTGCTCTCCCCCCTCCCGGCACCCCGACTACGCTTGCTCTCCCCCCTCCCGGCACCCCGGCTCGCGTCACAACCGCTCGCAGCCTAGCAGTGCAGCACTTCCAGTACCTGCTGCTGCTAGTGAGCGCGTGGGAGGCTGGGAGCGGCAGTGTAGGCTGGGCCCCGTGCACTGCTCTGCCCGGGGGCCCCTAATGTTATTAAGATGGCCCTGACTCCCGGAGACCCTAACACATCGCTGGCACCTCTCTCAATGAACGGGGGTTGATATATTGTCGGATTTTCAGTGTTGTTGCACCCTTCCCCTCTCCCCAATGTCCTGCACCCCCCCTACCCCTCTCCCCAATGTCCTGCACCCGCCCCCTTCCCCTCACCCAAATGCCCTGCACCCCACCGTTCCCCTCACCCCAATGTCCTGCACCCCGCCCATCCCCTCAATGTCCTGCACCCCGCCCATCCCCTCTCCCCAATGTCCTGCACCCACCCCCCTTCCTCTCTCCCCAATGTCCTGCACCCGCCCTCCTTCCCCTCTCCCCAATGCCCTGCACCCCACCGTTCCCCTCTCCCCAATGTCCTGCACCCCGCCGTTCCCCTCTCCCCAATGTCCTGCAGCCCCCACCTTCCCCTCTCCTCAATGTCCTACACCCCGTTCCCCTCTCCCCAATATCCTGCAAGCCCCCCCCCTTCCCCTCTCCCCAATATCCTGCAAGCCCCCCCCCTTCCCCTCTCCCCAATATCCTGCAAGCCCCCCTTCCCCTCTCCCCAATGTCCTGCACCCCCCTTCCCCTCTCCCCATGTTCTGCACACACAAAAACATACAATATTTACATGCCCAGTGATGCAGTGAGATATATTGTAGGGCTCATCATGAAATCCTGTGACATAGCTCAGCTGGAGATATTAAACACAGAGGCTCACTCTTCTCTTTGGCATTGTATGGATCACCCCCTCCCGAAGCCCCCTGTGGTAGCCACGTGACTATCACGTGTTCCAGGCATTGGCTGGCATATATGACCTTGGGCTGGAATATATACGACCTTGGGCACCCAGATTCTATCTGTGACCTGGTTTCTCCACATCCTTGTCACAGATCTGTGGTTCCCACTTCCCCCTCCTCAGGGGGAAACACCCAACACCTTCAGGGATTTCCCACGGGGGAGGAGGCAGTAATTGGGGTCTCCTAAACCCTTGCCTGCCATAGTTTGCCCATGAGGTCTAACACACAGGAGAGTAAAAATCCTTCAACATAAAACCATGGACTAAATATCTGTGATCCCGTTATACTCGGGAAAGGGGAAAGGAGTTTGATTCCTTTCAGATAGATTGTGTTTTCTTTAGAATATAAAGAGATGTTTAGGTTTCTAAATAAAATAATAATACAAAATGTGAAAAAAAGGGGGTGGTACTCATTACCATTCTATACCATTATACTGCCACCAATACTTCTGAACAGTCTGCAGTGGTTCTACTCAGAAAATCATGCTTTTCATTGCAATTCTTATAGGGTTGCCAGGTGTCCAGTATTGAACCGGACTGTCCTGTTTTTGGACTCTGTCCAGTAAAAAGTTAGAGGTAATACTGGACATGTATGTGTCCGGACCGGTATGACCTCTCTGGACATAGTGACCTGACCGGCTTGGGGAGCTTTGGGATTTCCCCAATTAGGGCTGCTGCTAGGGGGCTGGGAAGCTTCCTCCATCCTGATTGGCTGCTGCTGGGTAATGCAGCCAATCAGGAGGAGGTGTCAGGAGCCTGGGACCAAGGAGAGGAGGAAACTGCGTGGAGAGAGGTATGTGTCGAGCACGTCGCACCTTTCACCATTGTGTCCAGTGCTTTTGGAGAAGCCGCCTGGCAACCCCTATTTGTATCCCACATTTTGTCTGGTTATAAATCTGCATTTCTCCTGATTAATTACATTGGAATAAAGGAAAGTACGTTTAGAAATGTAATTTACTTCAACTAAGGGGAATCCATAATGGTAATGTAACCCGTTTTGTGTCACAATAGCACAGTGTCCTGCTCTGCATATGTTACTGCACATTGCTCTGCAAAGCCCTGCACGCATAGCTAGACATTGCTCTGCGCACACCCTCCCAGGTCTGCACTCCTAATACTTCTTCTTAAAGCAGCGCTCTGCGCTGATCGTCACAATGTTTTTATTCACGTGACTTCGTGCCTTTTCAACGCTGTTTTTATTTTGAAAATCCGTCGCTCCATTCAGGAGATTTGAGCAGTTGAAATGTTAACTTTGCGGGAGGTTAAAATGGAGCTCTCCCCGGAGGACCGTGTAGTCTAAAGGTTTCCATGGTAACCTCAGATGTTAGATTTAAAAAAAAAAAAAAATCTATTGTTTTGTTTAAGAGCAGGACATGTTCAGAGACGAAATGGGTAACATTATAGGAGTCAAAGTCACAATGGTTTCTAGGAGGGTTTGCTGCTTTCATTTATTTGCCCCGCGTTTTTCTCTCCTCGGCAGGCTAATTGCGCAGGAAATGGCCAGATACCACAGCATCCCAAATCACAACGGCTGCCTCCCCAAGGCCGGACTGTGGCAGAAATTCAACAAGTATCTCTCCATCCTTCACACGGATGAGGGTGTCCAGGGCAGGTAAGGAGGGGCTCCCTCTGACATATAAAACCTGTCCCTCATAATCTGGGGGCAGGAGGTCACCCTACATTAGATAGAAACCCAGGACAGGCTCATAATCTGGGGGCAGGTCACCCTACATTAGATAGAAACCCAGGACATGCTCATAATCTGGGGGCAGGAGGCCACTCTACATTAGATAGAAACCCAGGACAGGCTCATAATCTGGGGGCAGGTCACCCTACATTAGATAGAAACCCAGGACAGGCTCATAATCTGGGGTCAGATCACCCTACATTAGATAGAAACCCAGTATTAATATAACCAAGTGTTTGGGGAGCGCAGATGTCTCCATATAAAGAAAACATCAAAACACAACATGGTGCGATATGTTTTCAGCTGGGTAAGTATAATCTTAGGGTTTCTGGAAAGTGGGAGCGCACATTCTTTTAGATCAAAAACAGCCATTTCCAAATCTATTTGGCAGGAGTTTTCAGGGTTAGAATGGGTCACCGACCTTCCTGGAATCGCTGGTAGTGTACTGATCTAGTAATGAATTATTCTGTCATGTGTTGATCTCAGTGGGTGCAGAGAGGGTCACGGGCACACTGTGATGGCAGCAATATAAATACATTGCCGGTGCTCCAGGAGATGGGGAGATCCTGTATTACACCAGAGATCACGGAGCAGAAGGAAAGCGTCCAGGCGCACCGTCTGGCAATTTTTTTTTTGATTTAACGGCAATACCAACGTTTCCACCACATAAGCAGTCTCTGTCACGGTGTGGGATCTCCGTGGGAACAGACGTGAGAAGCAAAACGTAGTGCGACCTGCACCAAAATAGCAGTTTATAACAGGTGTTTGCACAAATACCTTTACATTTAGACATATGAAAAGGGCATGTCAAACCAGAGCTGTCAGGACCCAGCACTCTCACCGCTGCGCCAAGAACCGTCCCCGGCACAGCCCCCAGCACGTCCCCGGCACAGCCCCCAGCACGTCCCCGGCACAGCCCCCAGCACTTCCCCCGGCACAGCCCCCAGCACGTCCCTGGCACAGCCCCCAGCACTTCCCCCGGCACAGCCCCCAGCACAGCCCCCAGCACTTCCCCCGGCACAGCCCCCAGCACAGCCCCCAGCACTTCCCCCGGCACAGCCCCCAGCACTTCCCCCGGCACGTCCCTGGCCCTTCCGGAATATGCACTACGTTTTGCTTCTCACTTCTGTTCCCACGGAGATCCCACACCGTGACAGAGACTGCTTATGTGATGGAAACGTTGGTATTGCCATTAAATAAAAAAAATTGCCAGACGGTGCGCCTGGACGCTTTCCATCTGCTCCGTGATCTCTGGTGTAATACAGGATCTCCCCATCTCCTGGAGCACCGGCAATGTATTTATATTGCTGCCATCACAGTGTGCCCGTGACCCTCTCTGCACCCACCGAGATCAACACATGACAGAATAATTCATTACTAGATCAGTACACTACCAGCGATTCCAGGAAGGTCGGTGACCCATTCTAACCCTGAAAACTCCTGCCAAATAGATTTGGAAATGGCTGTTTTTGATCTAAAAGAATGTGCGCGCCCACTTTCCAGAAACCCTAAGATTATACTTACCCAGCTGAAAACATATCGCACCATGTTGTGTTTTGATGTTTTCTTTATATGGAGACATCTGCGCTCCCCAAACACTTGGTTATATTCATCTACAAAGGAGAATCCGGAACATCCTTCCTAGGGTATTGAAACAAAGTACAGAAAAACGGGACTGGCGCTCAGCAAGAAAGACCCTTCTCCACAGTAATTGAGCAGTTGCCACTGGGACGGCATACAGTGCGGTTAAATAGGCACCTGAAGTACACTACTCAATAAGGTAGTATTGTATCAGCCTAGTGAGACAAGCAGCAGTCCTCACACGTGTGGCTATGCACTGTACTGGGAATAGGTACGCTTTAAGGCAATATGAAGGACTGTGTAATAAATATATAGATCCCAGTGCCAGTACGTCCTTGGTGTATGCCCGTCGTCCTCTTGTGGTCCCAGCGGGTCCCCGGGTGCAGTCCGTGAGGAGCGCGCAGGAATAGCAGGTACACCTTGATAAAGCGCCGGGAGTGGGAAACATTTTGGTGTTTTTTTGGTCTATGAGACTTGAATAAAATGAGTTTTTTTAATGGGGCCACCGGGTGATCCTTGCCTGGATTATTGCGCTGTTTTTCACATCGTGCTATTCCTGGGGTATTGCGCTGCGTTTTGTTTCACTTGAAGACTTCAGATCACTTTATTATTTAGTATTCTGTATTCCCTTCCTTCACCGTCACTCTGTTATATTAGCAGGATATGAATACGCACACAGCACAATAAGCACGTTATTATTGTTATTTATTGTGAATGATTGACACATCATTGTGATTCACAACTTATTGATTTTCACTTGTACCACGAAGAAGCTCCCTTCACACTCTGTCTCTTAGAACCCAGGACTGCCTGAGCCAGTCCCTGATAATCTGGGGGCAGGAGGCCACCCTACATTAGATATAAAAACAGAATTGTTCCACCATCTAACAGCCTCTCTCTTCACATCTGTAGACCCCCTGCAGGGACCCCCAGCCTGAAGGTATTAGAGGAAGAGCTTTTTTGGCTGCAGAAGTACCTCCCGACCCTAGAATCTCCCATAGTGCTCTGCCACAACGATTTGTTATGTAAAAACGTCATCTACAATGAAGCAGAAGGTAAGCGTAAAGGGGGGATCCTAGGAGATGGAGGGGTGCAATGTGTCCGTGATCTCATGGGATCCTCTATTTTCCTTCCCGATAGATCACGTCCGGTTTATAGATTATGAATACGCTGGATACAATTATCAGGCATATGACATCGCTAATCATTTCAACGAGTTTGCAGGTAAGTACAGAGGGAGCTCCCACTCCCTGCATTGTGCACAGCAGAGTCTAATACCCTGGCACTCCCTGCACTGTGCACAGCAGAGTCTAATACCCTGGCACTCCCTGCACTGTGCACAGCAGAGTCTAATACCCTGGCACTCCTGTTCCCTCACACTCCCTGCACTGTGCACAGCAGAGTCTCATACCCTGGCACTCCTGTTTCCTCACACTCCCTGCACTGTGCACAGCAGTCTCATACCCTGGCACTCCTGTTCCCTCACACTCCCTGCACAGTGCACAGCAGTCTCATACCCTGGCACTCCTGTTCCCTCACACTCCCTGCACAGTGCACAGCAGTCTCATACCCTGGCACTCCTGTTCCCTCACACTCCCTGCACTGTGCACAGCAGTCTCATACCCTGGCACTCCTGTTCCCTCACACTCCCTGCACAGCAGAGTCTAATACCCTGGCACTCCTGTTCCCTCACACTCCCTGCACAGTGCACAGCAGTCTCATACCCTGGCACTCCTGTTCCCTCACACTCCCTGCACAGTGCACAGCAGTCTCATACCCTGGCACTCCTGTTCCCTCACACTCCCTGCACTGTGCACAGCAGTCTCATACCCTGGCACTCCTGTTCCCTCACACTCCCTGCACAGCAGAGTCTAATACCCTGGCACACCTGTTTCCTCACACTCTCTGCACTGTGCACAGCAGAGTCTAATACCCTGACACTCCCAGCAAAGTAGTCTAATACCCTGGCACTCCTGTTCCCTCACACTCCCTGCACATTGCACAGGAGAGGCAGCCGTTTATAGCCTTGTGATCCGTTCCTAGGGGTGAGCGAGCCCGATTACCGGCTGTTCCCCGGCAGACAGACTCAGCTACGCTGGCTGCGACATTACCTGGGCGCCTACAGGAGGCTGAAACAGGAGGAGGGGGAGCTGCCAGAGAGAGAGGTGGAGGCTTTGTACGTGCAGGTCAATCAGTTTGTATTGGTGAGTCTGTGCCACCCCTCCCGTGCCCACCCTGGGACTTCCTCCCGTGCCCACCCTGGGACTTCCTCCCGTGCCCACCCTGGGACTTCCTCCCGTGCCCACCCTGGGACTTCCTCCCGTGCCCACCCTGGGACTTCCTCCCGTGCCCACCCTGGGACTTCCTCCCGTGCCCACCCTGGGACTTCCTCCCGTGCCCACCCTGGGACTTCCTCCCGTGCCCACCCTGGGACTTCCTCCCGTGCCCACCGGGACCTCCTCCCGTGCCCACCGGGACCTCCTCCCGTGCCCGCCGGGACCTCCTCCCCTGCCCACGCCGGGACCTCCTCCCCTGCCCACGCCGGGACCTCCTCCCCTGCCCACGCCGGGACCTCCTCCCCTGCCCACGCCGGGACCTCCTCCCCTGCCCACCCCGGGACCTCCTCCCGTGCCCACGCCGGGACCTCCTCCCGTGCCCACGCCGGGACCTCCTCCCGTGCCCACCCCGGGACCTCCCCCCGTGCCCACCCCGGGACCTTCCCCCGTGCCCACCCCGGGACCTCCCCCCGTGCCCACCCCGGGACCTCCCCCCGTGCCCACCCCGGGACCTCCTCCCGTGCCCACCCCGGGACCTCCCCCCGTGCCCACCCCGGGACCTCCCCCCGTGCCCACCCCGGGACCTCCCCCCGTGCCCACCCCGGGACCTCCCCCCGTGCCCACCCCGGGACCTCCCCCCGTGCCCACCCCGGGACCTCCCCCCGTGCCCACCCCGGGACCTCCCCCCGTGCCCACCCCGGGACCTCCTCCCGTGCCCACGCCGGGACCTCCTCCCGTGCCCACGCCAGGATCTCCTCCCGTGCCCACGCCGGGACCTCCCCCCGTGCCCATCCCGGGACCTCCTCCCGTGCCCACCCCGGGACCTCCCCCCGTGCCCACCCCGGGACCTCCTCCCGTGCCCACCCCGGGACCTCCCCCCGTGCCCACCCCGGGACCTCCTCCCGTGCCCACACTGGGACCTCCCCCCGTGCCCACCCCGGGACCTCCTCCCGTGCCCACCCCGGGACCTCCCCCCCGTGCTGCTGCACATTCTGTAGCATGTTCATACATGACTGTTTCAATCTCATATTTTTACATCACCCCCTATTTACTATATATTCATTATAACAATCCCCGTGCCCCGTCCAACTTCAGTCAGTGAACACCCGGCAGGTCCGCGGTGACATGATCCCGGCAGGTCCGCGGTGACATGATCCCGGCAGGTCCGCGACACACGCGGTAAATATATCACTTGGTATAATACCACGTTCTGCTGGAACGTTCATTAGGATCTTGCGGCCGCATCAGATCAGGAGTCAATATTCTATGCCAGGCCTGCTATTAAGATTAAGGAAGGTACCTACACTATTTATTCTTTAAAAGCAGAAAAGGGGGCTGTATTCAGATAAATCCCTTTCTCATTAAAAAGTGGAACTATAAAAAAAGTAGCGATACTTTGTGGATGGTGAGAAAAAAAAAGTAGTGTGAGCCTGAAAAGGTTTCTTTTTCTTTGAGGTGTTATCACCAAAATAGATCATTTTACAGGTGGCAGCCCAAAGTGCACAGAGAGACTCAGTGTCATTGTACAGTGCGGCATGTTTATTTGTAGGGGAAGAGATAGCACAAGCTCATCATGTTCCTGCCTCAAAGGGCATTGTCCTGGACTCTGCACAGGGAGAGGTGAGCAGCGCGATGGGGGAGGGGCAGGGGGAGTCAGTGCCCGGCGCGTTCTGCAAGTTAATAAGTAATGTAAAAACTTGCACCACAGAACACAGGTGGGACACACACGCAGAGCCAGCACCCCCTGAACCCTCCACAGGGGCCTGCTTTGCCGAGCATAGATCCGCGTGTGCAGAGCAATGCGTATATTTGTGCGTGCAGAATGTATCCGTGTGTGCAGAGCATTGCAATGCGTATACCTGGGTGAGCAGAGCAATGCGTATACCTGGGTGAGCAGAGCAATGCGTATACCTGGGTGTGCAGAGCAATGCGTATACCTGGGTGAGCAGAGCAATGCGTATACCTGGGTGTGCAGAGCAATGCGTATACCTGGGTGTGCAGAGCAATGCGTATACCTGGGTGTGCAGAGCAATGCGTATACCTGGGTGAGCAGAGCAATGCGTATACCTGGGTGAGCAGAGCAATGCGTATACCTGGGTGTGCAGAGCAATGCGTATACCTGGGGGTGCAGAGCAATGCGTATACCTGGGGGTGCAGAGCAATGCGTATACCTGGGTGAGCAGAGCAATGCGTATACCTGGGGGTGCAGAGCAATGCGTATACCTGGGTGTGCAGAGCAATGCGTATACCTGGGGGTGCAGAGCAATGCGTATACCTGGGTGAGCAGAGCAATGCGTATACCTGGGTGAGCAGAGCAATGCGTATACCTGGGGGTGCAGAGCAATGCGTATACCTGGGTGTGCAGAGCAATGCGTATACCTGGGTGTGCAGAGCAATGCGTATACCTGGGGGTGCAGAGCAATGCGTATACCTGGGGGTGCAGAGCAGTACAGGACCTCTAGCATGTAAATTCCTGCAGCCTCAATATAATATATCGCCTGACGACGCCTGACCTCCTTACCTCTACAACTGGTCATATCAAAATAATACCTTCCCTTTTAAATGGCCTCTCCTCAGTACTCAGAGAATGTAACTAATGGGTTTCCCTGTACACCAGCGGCGATATAGTAACTGTGACCCTGTGCTCCTCTCCTGCAGGCGTCCCACTTTATGTGGGGTCTCTGGGCTCTGATCCAGCACAGATTTTCCGACATTGACTTTAACTTTGCGAGGTAAGTGACCCAGCGCAGGCTGCGCACACACATCCCCCCCCACCCCCCCACCCCCAAGTACAGCAGCAGCAGAGCGGCACCTGGTGTCTAAGGGAGGTACTGCACCCATAAGAAAGGGCTTAAAACTCAGATCACGGGATGTATACTATACTCGGATCACACTCACAGGAAGGCAGTCTCACTCATGAAGGGCGAGTGTCACTCAGGGCAGTCTAAGCATGCCCTCTTGCAGCGCAGATGTTAAACCACCAAATAAAAAGGTTTTTAAAGCCGCTTAACAGAAATCTGGAGAATTGGAGGCAAGCGGCAGACACGAACACATCCCCAAAAGCAGTGATACTAAGAACTAGCACTCCGACATGTCACCTTATCAGTGCTGCTCTAGAACTAGCACTCCGACATGTCACCTTATCAGTGCTGCTCTAGAAGTAGCACTCCGACATGTCACCTTATCAGTGCTGCTCTAGAACTAGCACTCCGACATGTCACCTTATCAGTGCTGCTCTAGAACTAGCACTCCGACATGTCACCTTATCAGTGCTGCTCTAGAAGTAGCACTCCGACATGTCGCCTTATCAGTGCTGCTCTAGAAGTAGCACTCCGACATGTCGCCTTATCAGTGCTGCTCTAGAACTAGCACTCCGACATGTCGCCTTATCAGTGCTGCTCTAGAACTAGCACTCCGACATGTCGCCTTATCAGTGCTGCTCTAGCACTAGCACTCCGACATGTCGCCTTATCAGTGCTGCTCTAGAACTAGCACTCCGACATGTCACCTTATCAGTGCTGCTCTAGAACTAGCACTCCGACATGTCGCCTTATCAGTGCTGCTCTAGAACTAGCACTCCGACATGTCGCCTTATCAGTACTGCTCTAGAACTAGCACTCCGACATGTCGCCTTATCAGTACTGCTCTAGAACTAGCACTCCGACATGTCACCTTATCAGTGCTGCTCTAGAAGTAGCACTCCGACATGTCGCCTTATCAGTGCTGCTCTAGAAGTAGCACTCCGACATGTCGCCTTATCAGTGCTGCTCTAGAACTAGCACTCCGACATGTCGCCTTATCAGTGCTGATCTAGAACTAGCACTCCGACATGTCGCCTTATCAGTGCTGCTCTAGAACTAGCACTCCGACATGTCACCTTATCAGTGCTGCTCACCTCTCTCCCCCTCTCCGCAGGTACGCAGTATTAAGGTTTGAGAGATACTTCGAAGTGAAGCCAGAAGTGACAGCTCTTCACGCCGTGAAGTGACGCTCTCTTAAGACATCTCGCCGGAGTGAACACGGAAGGCCACGGACAGGAGAGAGCGCTGACCCCCAAAGCTACATGCTTAGGGCAGTCTCATCCATGAGACAGTTCACCTTTCCACAGCCAGAGTCCAGCCTCCCAGCGCAGGCTCACACACACACTCTCACACACTCTCTCTCACACTCTCTCTCTCACACACTCTCTCTCTCACACACTCTCTCTCTCACACACTCTCTCTCTCACACACTCTCTCTCTCACACACTCTCTCTCTCACACACACTCTCTCTCACACACACTCTCTCTCACACACACTCTCTCTCACACACACTCTCTCTCACACACACTCTCTCTCACACACACTCTCTCTCACACACACTCTCTCTCACACACACTCTCTCTCACACACACACACTCACACACTCACACTCACACACACTCACACAATGTATATAATGCACCCACAAGCGCTTCTGACAGCAGTGGTTAAATCAGATGGGGCATTACTCAGAAGAGACAGACTGCAGTGTGTTGAGATTCCCCAAAGGGAGGGGGAGGGGAGGGAAATCTTAACACGCCGCAGCCAGTTTTAAATCCAAGATGGCTTCCTGCAGGGTGGGTGATTACCAGTTTATTTTACATTTAATTGAAGCTTCGTTACGCAATGGTGCAGCCGCCTTGATTATCATTAAACCATAACGCCCCCGCAGGACACAGACACCCCATCTTATGCTGCACCCCACAAATATTCCCCTAAAGGCCCTCACAGAGCTCAGCGGGAACATGAAATAATTCCCTCGTTCTATCATCATCTTCCAGCTGGCAAAATCATGGCGGGAAACTTTCACCGTCCACTCACAACCCAAGGGCGTGTAAACCCATTTTAACAGCGGTTTCCTGAAACGGCGTTATATGGTGGACACAAGAATAAAACGGTGACAACATATATAGGTATTACTACAAGTTTGTCCTTTATATTATAAAAAAAGGAAAGTCACAACTAACACAACAGAACACGAAAGAAATGAAACGAGAGAAAAATCACTTTACAAAAGTCCCTCTTTCCCCCCTTTTTTATTCCCGTGCGTCTGACCTTTCCGACACCGAATAAACGCAGCTGCTGTTCGCCCCACAGGAGACTAGAGGGGGGGGGGAGTTTGGGGGGGGGGGGAACACTAATTAAACTGCACATTTTTCAGGGTGCGTCGGTTCTGTTTGACCACACATTTTTGGGGACAAACAACTCTAATAATCCTGTATTCTTTCAAATCAAGGGTCACCAAGCGGTCAGGTTTTTCAGGATATCCCTGCTTCAGGACAGGTGGCTCGACCAGTCCCTGCGTCAGCACAGGTGGTTCAATCAGTGGCTCAGTCTTCGACTGAATTGGTTTGAATGACCTGTGCTGAAGCAGGGAAAACCTGACCTGTTGGTGGCTCTTGATAACTGGAGTTGGCCACTCCTGGTCTAAGTTCTCCTGCTGCTTTTGCAGCCGAGAGACTTTGAATAAACGACTTAATATCCACCACCCCCCAAAAAACAGGACCTGCAGCTACCGGCGAGAATCTCAGTACCGGGGAAGGAATAGCAGCTGAAGTTCCAAAGATGCAGGGATCGGGGCAGGTGCAGGGATCGGGGCAGGTGCAGGGATCGGGGCAGGTGCAGGGATCGGGGCAGGTGCAGGGACCCGCATTTAGCAAACAAACAGCCAAGAGAAAATGGTTGTTTTTTTTACAGCGCTGTTTGCCCAAAGTATTGACCGATTTCACAGTGGAATGTGCGCGAGCGGAAGATATGCAACTGTAAAATATATATATTTGTGACAATGTTTAATTCCTCCAGTTATCAGATAGAAGGGGGGAGTCGCCTGTAGAGAAGGGGTGGGGGGATATTTCTTCTGCACGGGAATGGGGGGGTATTTAATGTTTAAGTTACTTTCTGTTTCTTTAACAAAATAAACAAAGAAATCTGTGACGGATATTTACAGAGGTATAAAAATATACATTTCTATCTATGTGCAGCTGTCTGAGTCTCGCTCATGAGGTATAAGGGGGGTGGTCGCGGGGGGGGGGGGGGAGGGGGGATTTCTTATCCTTCTGGTTCATACACTAAGGCACTTTGGGGGTGTTAATAAAAAGAGATGCACCACACCTCCAGTTAATGAAGCCCCAGAGAGGATCTGCAGAGCGTTTCCCCATCATAAAAAAGGCCCGCAGAGCATCGCGTTGTTGACCTCTCGCTTCTGATCGGCAGAGGCTCTCCCCCCACACGTCCCAGGAAGGGGACACGAGAAACATCATAAGCCCCCGCCACACATCCATACTTGGGACCGCAGAACATTTCCCCATGAACCCCCCCTACAATGCCGCCTGCAGAGTATCGCTCCTTTACAAAGGGATAATGGTTACCGGGGCTTCTTTTTCTGACCTCTGCAGTGGGGGCGGGGGAGATCCTTGTGATGTGTTTATCGGGGGGCTGTTTCCCTCTGGGTGTATTTACAAGATGCCCCGGGGTGGGGCAGTCGCTGATCCACCGTTGCCCCCTCCGTCAGTGAGTGATCACCACGAGCTCACCATCACTCTTCCCAGAATCCTCGGAGTCACTGCACATGTCGTGGCCCCTGGACGTGCCCCCCCGTGGCTCCTGGGACCGCAGGCTGTGCGTGCTGATGATGACGGGCATGTTGGGGTCCTGGGACAAGTAGCGGTCGGACGGGGGCAGCTGGGACAGGGGCCCCCCCATGGATCGGGACTGGTACCCGGGGGGTGAGGGGGGGCTCTGCAGGGAGCCCTGAGGCCTGCAAGCAACAAATGGAAATTCAGGGCTGCAAATGTAACCTCTTCACTGCCAGAGCAAGGCGTGCGTGTATATATATATGCATGTGTCTATATCTACGTGCATGGTTGCGTTTATATGTATGTGTGTGTATATGTGTGCGTGCGTGCGTGTGTGTGCATGTGTGAATGTGTGGCAAATGTGCGTATGTGTGTATAGAGGTGTGTATGTGTGTGTGTGTCTAGGTGAGTCTGGGAGTGTCTGGGTGTGTGTGTGTGTCTAGGTGTGTCTACGTGTGTGTCTAGGTATGTCTACGTGTGTCTACGTGTGTGTCTAGGTGTGTCTACGTGTGTGTCTAGCTGAGTGTGTGTGTGTCTAGCTGAGTGTGTGTGTGTCTAGCTGAGTGTGCGTGTGTCTAGCTGAGTGTGCGTGTGTCTAGCTGAGCGAGTGCGTGTGTCTAGCTGAGCGAGTGCGTGTGTCTAGCTGAGCGAGTGCGTGTGTCTAGCTGAGCGAGTGCGTGTGTCTAGCTGAGCGAGTGCGTGTGTCTAGCTGAGCGAGTGCGTGTGTCTAGCTGAGCGAGTGCGTGTGTCTAGCTGAGCGAGTGCGTGTGTCTAGCTGAGCGAGTGCGTGTGTCTAGCTGAGCGAGTGCGTGTGTCTAGGTGAGTGAGTGTGTCTAGGTGAGTGTGTGTGTCTAGGTGAGTGTGTGTGTCTATGTTAGTGTGTGTGTCTAGGTGAGTGTGTGTGTCTAGGTTAGCGTGTGTGTCACAATGAGCTGCAGCCTCTCTGGTAGTGGAGAACTGCTCCGGGGAGCGTACGCCACCTCGCACACTCACGTGACCAGGTATCCGTGCCGCGTGTCCTGCCTGCGGTTTTTCATCAGGGCCTTGTACTCTCCCACACGCAGCCTCTTCCCCTCCACGATACACGTGCGCTTGGGCCGCGGCTTGTACTTATAATCCGGGTATCTCTCCAGGTGCTGCCGGCTGAGACGCGCCTGCTCCTCGTAATATGGCTGCTTCTCCGTGTTACTCATAGACTTCCAGCGGGAGCCTGCGGGGAACGCACGTGTCACTCACGTGTCACTAAGCCATGGGGTGGCCTCTAACACTAACAGCCTCACCTCTCTAATGAGCCAAGGCCGCAGCGAGCGAGCGACACGCCCAGGGCAGCGGCAGAGAGAGCGAGCGACACGCCCAGGGCAGCGGCAGAGAGAGCGAGCGACACGCCCAGGGCAGCGGCAGAGAGAGCGAGCGACACGCTCAGGGCAGCGGCAGAGAGAGAGCGACACGCCCAGGGCAGCGGCAGAGAGAGAGCGACACGCCCAGGGCAGCGAGAGAGAGAGAGCGACACGCCCAGGGCAGCGGCAGAGAGAGAGCGAGCGACACGCCCAGGGCAGCGACAGAGAGAGCGAGCGACACGCCCAGGGCAGCGACAGAGAGAGCGACACGCCCAGGGCAGCGGCAGAGAGCGAGCGACACGCCCAGGGCAGCGGCAGAGAGAGAGCGAGCGACACGCCCAGGGCAGCGACAGAGAGAGCGAGCGACACGCCCAGGGCAGCGACAGAGAGAGCGACACGCCCAGGGCAGCGACAGAGAGAGCGACACGCACAGGGCAGCGGCAGAGAGAGAGCGACACGCCCAGGGCAGCGGCAGAGAGAGAGCGAGCGACACACCCAGGGCAGCGGCAGAGAGAGAGCGAGCGATACGCCCAGGGCAGCGGCAGAGAGAGAGCGAGCGACACGCCCAGGGCAGCGGCAGAGAGAGAGCGACACGCTCAGGGCAGCGGCAGATAGAGAGCGCGCGACACGCCCAGGGCAGCGGCAGAGAGAGAGCGACACGCCCAGGGCAGTGGCAGAGAGAGAGCGAGCGACACACCCAGGGCAGCGGCAGAGAGAGAGCGAGCGACACGCCCAGGGCAGCGGCAGAGAGCGCGAGCGACACACCCAGGGCAGCGACAGAGAGAGAGAGCGACACGCCCAGGGCAGCGGCAGAGAGAGCGAGCGACACGCCCAGGGCAGCGACAGAGAGAGCGAGCGACACGCCCAGGGCAGCGGCAGAGAGAGAGCGACACGCACAGGGCAGCGGCAGAGAGAGAGCGACACGCCCAGGGCAGTGGCAGATAGAGAGCGAGCGACACGCCCAGGGCAGCGGCAGAGAGAGAGCGACACGCCCAGGGCAGCGGCAGATAGAGAGCGAGCGACACGCACAGGGCAGCGGCAGAGAGAGAGCGACACGCACAGGGCAGCGGCAGAGAGAGAGCGACACGCTCAGGGCTGCGGCAGAGAGAGAGCGACACGCTCAGGGCAGCGGCAGAGAGAGCGACACGCCCAGGGCAGCGGCAGAGAGAGAGCGAGCGACACGCCCAGGGCAGCGGCAGAGAGAGAGTGACACGCTCAGGGCAGCGGCAGATAGAGAGCGCGCGACACGCACAGGGCAGCGGCAGAGAGAGCGAGCGACACACCCAGGGCAGCGACAGAGAGAGAGAGCGACACGCACAGGGCAGCGGCAGAGAGAGCGAGCGACACGCCCAGGGCAGCGGCAGAGAGAGCGAGCGACACGCCCAGGGCAGCGACAGAGAGAGCGAGCGACACGCTCAGGGCTGCGGCAGAGAGAGAGCGACACGCTCAGGGCTGCGGCAGAGAGAGAGCGACACGCTCAGGGCTGCGGCAGAGAGAGAGCGACACGCTCAGGGCTGCGGCAGAGAGAGAGCGACACGCTCAGGGCTGCGGCAGAGAGAGAGCGACACGCTCAGGGCTGCGGCAGAGAGAGAGCGACACGCTCAGGGCTGCGGCAGAGAGAGAGCGACACGCTCAGGGCTGCGGCAGAGAGAGAGCGACACGCCCAGGGCAGCAGCAGAGAGAGAGCGACACGCCCAGGGCAGCAGCAGAGAGAGAGCGACACGGTCAGGGCAGCGGCAGAGAGAGAGTGACACGCCCAGGGCAGCGGCAGAGAGAGAGCGACACGCTCAGGGCAGCGGCAGAGAGAGAGCGACACGCTCAGGGCTGCGGCAGAGAGAGAGCGACACGCTCAGGGCAGCGGCAGAGAGAGAGCGACACGCCCAGGGCAGCGGCAGAGAGAGAGCGACACGCCCAGGGCAGCGACAGAGAGAGCGAGCGACACGCACAGGGCAGCGGCAGAGAGAGAGCGACACGCTCAGGGCAGCGACAGAGAGAGCGACACACCCAGGGCAGCGGCAGAGAGAGAGCGACACGCTCAGGGCAGCGGCAGAGAGAGAGCGAGCGACACGCACAGGGCTGCGGCAGAGAGAGAGCGACACGCTCAGGGCTGCGGCAGAGAGAGCGAGCGACACGCACAGGGCAGCGGCAGAGAGAGAGCGACACGCCCAGGGCAGCGAGAGAGAGAGAGCGACACGCTCAGGGCAGCGGCAGAGAGAGAGCGACACGCTCAGGGCAGCGGCAGAGAGAGAGCGAGCGACACGCCCAGGGCTGCGGCAGAGAGAGAGTGACACGCTCAGGGCTGCGGCAGAGAGAGCGAGCGACACGCCCAGGGCAGCGGCAGAGAGAGAGCGACACGCTCAGGGCTGCGGCAGAGAGAGAGCGACACGCCCAGGGCAGCGAGAGAGAGAGAGCGACACGCTCAGGGCAGCGGCAGAGAGAGAGCGACACGCCCAGGGCAGCGAGAGAGAGAGAGCGACACGCTCAGGGCAGCGGCAGAGAGAGAGCGACACGCTCAGGGCTGCGGCAGAGAGAGAGAGCGACACGCTCAGGGCAGCGGCAGAGAGAGAGCGACACGCTCAGGGCAGCGACAGAGAGAGCGACACACCCAGGGCAGCGGCAGAGAGAGAGCGACACGCTCAGGGCAGCGGCAGAGAGAGAGCGACACGCTCAGGGCAGCGGCAGAGAGAGAGCGACACGCCCAGGGCAGCGAGAGAGCGAGCGACACGCTCAGGGCAGCGGCAGAGAGAGAGCGACACGCCCAAGGCAGCGGCAGAGAGAGAGCGACACGCCCAGGGCAGCGACAGAGAGAGCGAGCGACACGCTCAGGGCAGCGGCAGAGAGAGCGAGAGACACGCTCAGGGCAGCGGCAGAGAGAGAGCGACACGCTCAGGGCAGCGGCAGAGAGAGCGACACGCCCAGGGAAGCGACAGAGAGAGCGAGCGACACGCCCAGGGCAGCGGCAGAGAGAGAGCGACACGCCCAGGGCAGCGACAGAGAGAGCGAGCGACACGCTCAGGGCTGCGGCAGAGAGAGAGCGACACGCTCAGGGCAGCGGCAGAGAGAGCGACACGCCCAGGGCAGCGACAGAGAGCGAGCGACACGCCCAGGGCAGCGACAGAGAGAGCGAGCGACACGACCCAGGGCAGCGACAGAGAGAGCGAGCGACACGCTCAGGGCTGCGGCAGAGAGAGAGAGCGACACGCTCAGGGCTGCGGCAGAGAGAGAGCGACACGCTCAAGGCTGCGGCAGAGAGAGAGCGACACGCTCAGGGCTGCGGCAGAGAGAGAGCGACACGCTCAGGGCAGCGACAGAGAGAGCGAGCGACACGCCCAGGGCAGCGACAGAGAGAGAGCGACACGCTCAGGGCAGCGGCAGAGAGAGCGACACGCTCAGGGCTGCGGCAGAGAGAGCGACACGCCCAGGGCAGCGACAGAGAGCGAGCGACACGCCCAGGGCAGTGGCAGAGAGAGCGAGCGACACGCCCAGGGCAGCGGCAGAGAGAGCGAGCGACACGCCCAGGGCAGCGGCAGAGAGAGCGAGCAACACGCCCAGGGCAGCAGCAGAGAGAGCGACACGCCCAGGGCTGCGGCAGAGAGAGAGCGACACGCTCAGGGCAGGGACAGAGAGAGCGAGCGACACGCCCAGGGCAGCGACAGAGAGAGAGCGACACGCTCAGGGCTGCGGCAGAGAGAGAGGGACACGCTCAGGGCTGCGGCAGAGAGAGAGCGACACGCTCAGGGCAGCGACAGAGAGAGAGCGACACGCTCAGGGCAGCGGCAGAGAGAGAGCAACACGCCCAGGGCAGCGACAGAGAGAGAGCGACACGCCCAGGGCAGCGACAGAGAGAGAGCGACACGCCCAGGGCAGCGGCAGAGAGAGAGCGACACGCCCAGGGCAGCGACAGAGAGAGAGCGACACGCACAGGGCAGCGGCAGAGAGAGAGCGACACGCCCAGGGCAGCGACAGAGAGAGAGCGACACGCACAGGGCAGCGGCAGAGAGAGAGCGACACGCTCAGGGCTGCGGCAGAGAGAGCGAGCGACACGCCCAGGGCAGCGACAGAGAGAGAGCGACACGCCCAGGGCAGCGACAGAGAGAGAGCGACACGCACAGGGCAGCGGCAGAGAGAGAGCGACACGCCCAGGGCAGCGACAGAGAGAGCGAGCGACACGCTCAGGGCTGCGGCAGAGAGAGCGAGCGACACGCCCAGGGCAGCGGCAGAGAGAGCGAGCGACACGCCCAGGGCAGCGGCAGAGAGAGCGAGCGACACGCCCAGGGCAGCGGCAGAGAGAGAGAGCGACACGCCCAGGGCAGCGGCAGAGAGAGCGACACGCCCAGGGCTGCGGCAGAGAGAGAGCGACACGCTCAGGGCAGCGGCAGAGAGAGCGACACGCTCAGGGCTGCGGCAGAGAGAGCGACACGCCCAGGGCAGCGACAGAGAGCGAGCGACACGCCCAGGGCAGCGGCAGAGAGAGCGAGCGACACGCCCAGGGCAGCGGCAGAGAGAGCGAGCGACACGCCAGGGCAGCGGCAGAGAGAGCGAGCGACACGCCCAGGGCAGCGGCAGAGAGAGCGAGCGACACGCCCAGGGCAGCGGCAGAGAGAGCGACACGCCCAGAGCTGCGGCAGAGAGAGAGCGACACGCTCAGGGCAGCGACAGAGAGAGCGAGCGACACGCCCAGGGCAGCGACAGAGAGAGAGCGACACGCTCAGGGCTGCGGCAGAGAGAGAGGGACACGCTCAGGGCTGCGGCAGAGAGAGAGCGACACGCTCAGGGCAGCGACAGAGAGAGAGCGACACGCTCAGGGCAGCGGCAGAGAGAGAGCGACACGCCCAGGGCAGCGACAGAGAGAGAGCGACACGCCCAGGGCAGCGACAGAGAGAGAGCGACACGCCCAGGGCAGCGGCAGAGAGAGAGCGAGACGCCCAGGGCAGCAACAGAGAGAGAGCGACACGCACAGGGCAGCGGCAGAGAGAGAGCGACACGCCCAGGGCAGCGACAGAGAGAGAGCGACACGCACAGGGCAGCGGCAGAGAGAGAGCGACACGCTCAGGGCTGCGGCAGAGAGAGCGAGCGACACGCCCAGGGCAGCGACAGAGAGAGAGCGACACGCCCAGGGCAGCGACAGAGAGAGAGCGACACGCACAGGGCAGCGGCAGAGAGAGAGCGACACGCCCAGGGCAGCGACAGAGAGAGCGAGCGACACGCTCAGGGCTGCGGCAGAGAGAGAGCGACACGCTCAGGGCTGCGGCAGAGAGAGAGAGCGACACGCTCAGGGCTGCGGCAGAGAGAGAGCGACACGCTCAGGGCTGCGGCAGAGAGAGAGCGACACGCTCAGGGCAGCGACAGAGAGAGCGAGCGACACGCTCAGGGCAGCGACAGAGAGAGAGCGACACGCTCAGGGCTGCGGCAGAGAGCGACACGCTCAGGGCAGCGGCAGAGCGAGCGACACGCCCAGGGCAGCGACAGAGAGAGCGAGCGACACGACCCAGGGCAGCGACAGAGAGAGTGCGACACGCCCAGGGCAGCGACAGAGAGAGAGCGACACGCTCAGGGCTGCGGCAGAGAGCGACACGCTCAGGGCTGCGGCAGAGAGAGAGCGACACGCTCAGGGCAGCGGCAGAGAGAGCGACACGCCCAGGGCAGCGACAGAGAGCGAGCGACACGCCCAGGGCAGCGACAGAGAGAGCGAGCGACACGACCCAGGGCAGCGACAGAGAGAGTGAGCGACACGCCCAGGGCAGCGACAGAGAGAGAGCGACACGCCCAGGGCAGCGGCAGAGAGAGAGCGACACGCCCAGGGCAGCGGCAGAGAGAGCGACACGCCCAGGGCAGCGGCAGAGAGAGCGAGCGACACGCCAAGGGCAGCGGCAGAGAGAGAGAGCGACACGCCCAGGGCAGTGACAGAGAGCGAGCGACACGCCCAGGGCAGCGGCAGAGAGAGAGCGACACGCCCAGGGCAGAGAGAGAGCGACACGCCCAGGGCAGCGGCAGAGAGAGAGAGCGACACGCCCAGGGCAGCGGCAGAGAGAGAGCGACACGCCCAGGGCAGCGGCAGAGAGAGCGACACGCCCAGGGCAGCAATAGAGAGAGCGACACGCCCAGGGCAGCGGCAGAGAGAGCGACACGCCCAGGGCAGCGGCAGAGAGAGCGAGCGACACGCCCAGGGCAGCGGCAGAGAGAGCGAGCGACACGCCCAGGGCAGTGACAGAGAGAGAGCGACACGCCCAGGGCAGCGACAGAGAGAGCGAGCGACACGCCCAGGGCAGTGACAGAGAGAGAGCGACACGCCCAGGGCAGCGACAGAGAGAGCGAGCGACACGCACAGGGCAGCGACAGAGAGAGCGAGCGACACGCACAGGGCAGCGGCAGAGAGAGCGACACGCACAGGGCAGCGGCAGAGAGAGCGACACGCTCAGGGCAGCGGCAGAGAGCGAGCGACACGCTCAGGGCAGCGACAGAGAGCGAGCGACACGCCCAAGGCAGCGGCAGAGAGCGAGCGACACGCCCAGGGCTGCGGCAGAGAGAGAGCGACACGCCCAGGGCAGCGACAGAGAGAGCGAGCGACACGCACAGGGCAGCGGCAGAGAGAGAGAGCGACACGCCCAGGGCAGCGACAGAGAGAGAGAGCGACACGCACAGGGCAGCGGCAGAGAGAGCGACACGCCCAGGGCAGCGGCAGAGAGAGCGACACGCACAGGGCAGCGACAGAGAGCGAGCGACACGCCCAGGGCAGCGGCAGAGAGCGAGCGACACGCTCAGGGCAGCGACAGAGAGAGCGCGCGACACGCCCAGGGCAGCGGCAGAGAGCGAGCGACACGCCCAGGGCAGCGGCAGAGAGCGAGCGACACGCCCAGTGCAGCGAGAGAGCGTGACACGCCCAGGGCAGCGACAGAGAGAGCGAGCGACACGCCCAGGGCAGCGGCAGAGAGAGCGAGCGACACGCCCAGGGCAGCGACAGAGAGAGCGAGCGACACGCCCAGGGCAGCGACAGAGAGAGAGAGCGAGCGACACGCTCAGGACAGAGAGAGAGCGACACGCCCAGGGCAGCGACAGAGAGAGCGAGCGACACGCCCAGGGCAGCGACAGAGAGAGAGCGACACGCCCAGGGCAGCGACAGAGAGAGCGAGCGACACGCCCAGGGCAGCGACAGAGAGAGCGAGCGACACGCCCAGGGCAGCGACAGAGAGAGAGCGACACGCCCAGGGCAGCGACAGAGAGAGAGCGACACGCACAGGGCAGCGACAGAGAGAGAGCGACACGCCCAGGGCAGCGACAGAGAGAGCGAGCGACACGCTCAGGGCAGCGGCAGAGAGAGAGCGACACGCCCAGGGCAGCGGCACAGAGAGAGCGACACGCTCAGGGCAGCGGCAGAGAGAGAGCGACACGCTCAGGGCAGCGACAGAGAGAGCGAGCGACACGCTCAGGGCAGCGACAGAGAGAGCGAGCGACACGCTCAGGGCAGCGGCAGAGAGAGAGCGACACGCCCAGGGTAGCGGCAGAGAGCGAGCGACACGCACAGGGCAGCGACAGAGAGAGAGAGCGACACGCTCAGGGCAGCGACAGAGAGAGCGACACGCCCAGGGCAGCGGCAGAGAGAGAGCGACACGCTCAGGGCAGCGGCAGAGAGAGAGCGACACGCCCAGGGCAGCGACAGAGAGAGAGCGACACGCCCAGGGCAGCGACAGAGAGAGAGCGACACGCACAGGGCAGCGACAGAGAGAGAGCGACACGCTCAGGGCAGCGACAGAGAGAGAGCGACACGCCCAGGGCAGCGACAGAGAGAGAGCGACACGCCCAGGGCAGCGAGAGAGAGAGAGCGACACGCACAGGGCAGCGACAGAGAGAGCGACACGCCCAGGGCAGCGACAGAGAGAGAGAGCGACACACCCAGGGCAGCGACAGAGAGAGAGCGACACGCCCAGGGCAGCGAGAGAGAGAGAGCGACACGCACAGGGCAGCGACAGAGAGAGCGACACGCCCAGGGCAGCGACAGAGAGAGAGCGACACGCCCAGGGCAGCGGCAGAGAGAGAGCGACACGCTCAGGGCAGCGACAGAGAGAGCGACACGCCCAGGGCAGCGACAGAGAGAGCGACACGCCCAGGGCAGCGGCAGAGAGAGAGTGACACGCCCAGGGCAGCGAGAGAGAGAGAGCGACACGCCCAGGGCAGCGACAGAGAGAGAGCGACACGCTCAGGGCAGCGGCAGAGAGCGAGCGACACGCCCAGGGCAGCGAGAGAGCGAGCGACACACCCAGGGCAGCGGCAGAGAGCGAGCGACACGCCCAGGGCAGCGGCAGAGAGAGCGAGCGACACGCCCAGGGCAGCGGCAGATAGAGAGCGCGCGACACGCCCAGGGCAGCGGCAGAGAGCGTGACACACCCAGGGCAGCGACAGAGAGAGCGAGCGACACGCCCAGGGCAGCGGCAGAGAGCGTGACACACCCAGGGCAGCGACAGAGAGAGCGAGCGACACGCCCAGGGCAGCGACAGAGAGAGAGCGACACGCCCAGGGCAGCGACAGAGAGAGCGAGCGACACGCCCAGGGCAGCGACAGAGAGAGCGAGCGACACGCCCAGGGCAGCGACAGAGAGAGAGCGACACGCCCAGGGCAGCGACAGAGAGAGAGCGACACGCCCAGGGCAGCGGCAGAGAGAGAGCGACACGCTCAGGGCAGCGGCAGAGAGAGAGCGACACGCCCAGGGCAGCGGCAGAGAGAGAGCGACACGCCCAGGGCAGCGACAGAGAGAGAGCGACACGCCCAGGGCAGCGACAGAGAGAGAGCGACACGCTCAGGACAGAGAGAGAGCGACACGCCCAGGGCAGCGGCAGAGAGAGAGCGACACGCTCAGGACAGAGAGAGAGCGACACGCCAGGGCAGGGACAGAGAGAGAGCGACACGCCCAGGGCAGCGACAGAGAGAGAGCGACACGCACAGGACAGAGAGAGAGCGACACGCCCAGGGCAGCGGCAGAGAGAGAGCGACACGCTCAGGACAGAGACAGAGCGACACGCCCAGGACAGCGGCAGAGAGAGAGCGACACGCTCAGGACAGAGAGAGAGCGACACGCACAGGGCAGCGGCAGAGAGCGAGCGACACGCCCAGGGCAGCGACAGAGAGAGCGAGCGACACGCCCAGGGCAGCGACAGAGAGAGAGCGACACGCACAGGGCAGCGGCAGAGAGAGCGACACGCTCAGGACAGAGAGAGATCGACACGCACAGGGCAGCGGCAGAGAGAGAGAGCGACACGCCCAGGGCAGCGACAGAGAGAGCGAGCGACACGCCCAGGGCAGCGACAGAGAGAGAGCGACACACCCAGGGCAGCGACAGAGAGAGAGAGCGACACGCCCAGGGCAGCGACAGAGAGAGAGCGACACGCCCAGGGCAGCGACAGAGAGAGAGAGCGACACGCCAGGGCAGCGGCAGAGAGAGAGCGACACGCTCAGGGCAGCGACAGAGAGAGAGCGACACGCCCAGGCAGCGACAGAGAGAGCGAGCGACACGCCCAGGGCAGCGACAGAGAGAGAGCGACACGCACAGGGCAGCGACAGAGAGAGAGAGAGCGACACGCCAGGGCAGCGACAGAGAGAGAGCGACACGCACAGGGCAGCGACAGAGAGAGCGACACGCCCAGGGCAGCGACAGAGAGAGCGAGCGACACGCCCAGGGCAGCGACAGAGAGAGAGCGACACGCCCAGGCAGCGGCAGAGAGAGAGCGACACGCCCAGGGCAGCGACAGAGAGAGCGAGCGACACGCCAGGGCAGCGGCAGAGAGAGAGCGACACGCCCAGGGCAGCGGCAGAGAGCGAGCGACACGCTCAGGGCAGCGAGAGAGAGAGCGAGCGACACACCCAGGGCAGCGGCAGAGAGAGAGCGACACGCACAGGACAGAGAGAGAGCGACACGCTCAGGGCAGCGGCAGAGAGAGAGCGACACGCTCAGGGCAGCGGCAGAGAGAGAGCGACACGCTCAGGGCAGCGGCAGAGAGAGAGCGACACGCCCAGGGCAGCGAGAGAGAGAGAGCGACACGCTCAGGGCAGCGGCAGAGAGAGAGCGACACGCACAGGGCAGCGAGAGAGAGAGAGCGACACGCACAGGGCAGCGACAGAGAGAGGAGCGACACGCCCAGGACAGAGAGAGAGTGACACGCCCAGGGCAGCGACAGAGAGAGAGCGACACGCCCAGGGCAGCGGCAGAGAGAGAGCGACACGCCCAGGGCAGCGACAGAGAGAGAGCGACACGCCCAGGGCAGCGGCAGAGAGAGAGCGACACACCCAGGGCAGCGACAGAGAGAGTGAGCGACACGCCCAGGGCAGCGGCAGAGAGAGTGAGCGACACGCCCAGGGCAGCGGCAGAGAGAGAGCGACACGCCCAGGGCAGCGACAGAGAGAGTGAGCGACACGCCCAGGGCAGCGGCAGAGAGAGAGAGAGCGACACGCCCAGGGCAGTGACAGAGAGAGAGCGACACGCCCAGGGCAGCGACAGAGAGAGCGACACGCACAGGGCAGCGATAGAGAGAGAGAGCGACACGCCCAGGGCAGCGGCAGAGAGAGAGAGCGACACGCCCAGGGCAGCGGCAGAGAGAGAGCGACACGCCCAGGGCAGCGGCAGAGAGAGAGCGACACGCTCAGGGCCAGTGACAGAGAGAGAGCGACACGCCCAGGGCAGCGACAAAGAGAGAGCGACACGCCCAGGGCAGCGACAGAGAGAGAGAGCGACACGCCCAGGGCAGCGGCAGAGAGAGAGAGAGCGACACGCCCAGGGCAGTGACAGAGAGAGAGCGACACGCCCAGGGCAGCGACAGAGAGAGAGAGCGACACGCCCAGGGCAGCGGCAGAGAGAGAGAGCGACACGCCCAGGGCAGCGCAGAGAGAGAGCGACACGCTCAGGCAGCGGCAGAGAGAGCGAGCGAAACGCCCAGGGCAGCGGCAGAGAGAGAGCGACACGCCCAGGGCAGCGACAGAGAGAGAGAGAGCGACACGCCCAGGGCAGCGGCAGAGAGAGAGCGACACGCTCAGGGCAGTGACAGAGAGAGAGCGAGCGACACGCCCAGGGCAGCGACAGAGAGAGCGCGACACGCCAGGGCAGTGACAGAGAGAGAGCGACACGCTCAGGGCAGTGACAGAGAGAGAGCGACACGCTCAGGGCAGCGACAGAGAGAGAGCGAGCGACACGCCCAGGGCAGCGGCAGAGAGAGAGCGACACGCTCAGGGCAGCGGCAGAGAGAGCGACACGCTCAGGGCAGCGGCAGAGAGAGCGAGCGACACGCCCAGGGCAGCGGCAGAGAGCGAGCGACACGCTCAGGGCAGCGGCAGAGAGAGAGCGACACGCCCAGGGCAGCGGCAGAGAGAGAGCGACACGCTCAGGGCAGTGACAGAGAGAGAGCGAGCGACACGCCCAGGGCAGTGACAGAGAGAGAGCGAGCGACACGCCCAGGGCAGTGACAGAGAGAGAGCGAGCGACACGCACAGGGCAGCGGCAGAGAGAGAGCGACACGCCCAGGGCAGCGGCAGAGAGAGAGCGAGCGACACGCCCAGGGCAGTGACAGAGAGAGAGCGCGCGACACGCCCAGGGCAGCGACAAAGAGAGAGCGACACGCCCAGGGCAGCGGCAGAGAGAGCGACACGCCCAGGGCAGCGGCAGAGAGAGCGAGCGACACGCTCAGGGCAGCGGCAGAGAGAGAGCGACACGCCCAGGGCAGCGGCAGAGAGCGCGAGCGACACGCACAGGGCAGCGGCAGAGAGAGAGCGACACGCCCAGGGCAGCGGCAGAGAGAGAGCGACACGCACAGGGCAGCGACAGAGAGAGCGAGCGACACGCACAGGGCAGCGGCAGAGAGCGAGCGACACGCTCAGGGCAGCGGCAGAGAGAGAGCGACACGCCCAGGGCAGCGAGAGAGAGAGCGACACGCCCAGGGCAGCGGCAGAGAGCGAGCGACACGCTCAGGGCAGCGACAGAGAGCGAGCGACACGCCCAGGGCAGCGGCAGAGAGCGAGCGACACGCTCAGGGCAGCGACAGAGAGCGAGCGACACGCCCAGGGCAGCGGCAGAGAGCGAGCGACACGCCCAGGGCAGCAGCAGAGAGCGAGCGACACGCCCAGGGCAGCGGCAGAGAGAGCGACACGCCCAGGGCAGCGGCAGAGAGAGCGAGCGACACGCCCAGGGCAGCGACAGAGAGAGCGCGCGACACGCCCAGGGCAGCGGCAGAGAGCGAGCGACACGCTCAGGGCAGCGACAGAGAGCGAGCGACACGCCCAGGGCAGCGGCAGAGAGCGAGCGACACGCCCAGGGCAGCGGCAGAGAGCGAGCGACACGCCCAGGGCAGCGGCAGAGAGAGCGACACGCCCAGGGCAGCGGCAGAGAGAGCGAGCGACACGCCCAGGGCAGCGACAGAGAGAGCGCGCGACACGCCCAGGGCAGCGGCAGAGAGCGAGCGACACGCTCAGGGCAGCGACAGAGAGCGCGCGACACGCCCAGGGCAGCGGCAGAGAGCGAGCGACACGCCCAGGGCAGCGAGGAGAGCGAGCGACACACGCAGGGCAGCGGCAGAGAGCGAGCGACACGCCCAGGGCAGCGGCAGAGAGAGCGAGCGACACGCCCAGGGCAGCGGCAGATAGAGAGCGCGCGACACGCTCAGGGCAGCGGCAGAGAGCGCGCGACACGCCCAGGGCAGCGGCAGAGAGCGCGCGACACGCCCAGGGCAGCGGCAGATAGAGAGCGCGCGACACGCCCAGGGCTGCGAGAGATACACACATTAATGACACTAGTGACACGCAGACACCGCGGTCTCACCCAGGATCTTGCTGATGCTGGAGTTGTGCATGTCAGGAAACGCCTGCAGGATTTTCCTCCTCTCGTCCTTCGCCCACACCATGAAGGCGTTCATCGGGCGCTTAATGTGACTGCCACGGGCCTCCGGGAAGTGGCGGGACCCTGGGAGGGGCGGAGACACGAGGACATGGGTACAAGTGCCCTGTGCCGTGTAACCAGGACTCACACAGGCTATGCGATGACACACTGCAATGTATACAGTGCCTCGGTGACTGCTGTCACTGTCACCCTGCAGGGGGAGGGACAGTCTCTGTGGGCCATAGGACACTTCTGTCTGTGTCACCCTGCAGGGGGAGGGACAGTCTCCGTGGGCCATAGGACCCTTCTGTGTGTGTGTCACCCTGCAGGGGGAGGGACAGTCTCTGTGGGCCATAGGACCCTTCTGTGTGTGTGTCACCCTGCAGGGGGAGGGACAGTCTCTGTGGGCCATAGGACCCTTCTGTGTGTGTGTTACCCTGCAGGGGGAGGGACAGTCTCTGTGGGCCATAGGACCCTTCTGTCTGTGTCACAGACAGGTAGACCCCCCTCCCTATTATCTCAGAGTCCCCATGTTACAATGTAACAAACCAGTGACACATTCAGTGCTCTTCTGCCTCACCATCAATATCCATGCTGCACCTGAGCAGTGTATCATCCGCGTGCTGCAGAGACGCCGCGTCCTGCAGGTCCTTCTCTGGCAGGGAGTCCAGCAGCTCCTGCAGGACACAGCAGGTCCTGGGGTTACTACAGTTGGTTCCGCACACCATGAGTTACATACTCACACACCCGCACACACCCACTTCCCTAAGTCCCTCAGGCCTTCTAGAGAGCGAGAGGCAGAGATGCACACCAAGGAACACCCATACAGAGACAGGCAAAGATTACACGGGAAGGGTCTGAGGTTTTACAGCAGGTAACCAATGGGCCAGAGTGGGCTGGACAGGTCCCCTTCCTGTAGCAGCCAGTACAATGCAATCCTGCAGCTTTCTGGGTTAGGATTCCTTTCTTTCCTGTAACCATCATCTCCCTCGCCTGCTGCCCTCCCTCGCCCGGATCTCATTGGCCTGCCGCCCCTCCTGGGTTCCCTTCGCCCGACGCCCTCATGGAGTTCCCTCTACCCAAGCCGCCCCCTGGAGCTCCCTCGCCCCAAGCCAACCTCCGGGGCGCCCTCGCCGCCCTCCAGAGGCTCCCTCGCCCCTTGCCGCCCTCCCGGGGCTCCCTCGCCCCTGTCGCCCTCCCGGGGCTCCCTCGCCCCTGTCGCCCTCCCGGGGCGCCTTCGCCGCCCTCCCGAGGCTCTCTCGCCCCAAGCCGCCCCCCCCAGGGCTCCCTTGCCCAAGCCGCCCTCCTGGGGATCCCTCGCCGCCCTCCAAGGTCCCCCTCGCCCGCCGCTCTCATGGAGCTCCCTCGCCCCAAGCCAACCTCCTGGGGCGCCCTCGCCGCCCTCCCGAGGCTCTCTCGCCCCAAGCCGCCCTCCCAGGGCTCCCTCGCCCAAGCCGCCCTCCTGGGGCTCCCTCGCCGCCCTACAAGGTCCCCCTCGCCCGCCGCTCTCATGGAGCTCCCTCACCCCAGGCCGCCCTCCGGAGCTCCCTCGCCGCCCTCCCGGAGCTCCCTCGCCCCAAGCCGCCCTCCCGGAGCTCCCTCGCCCCAAGCCGCCCTCCCGGAGCTCCCTCGCCCCAAGCCGCCCTCCCGGGGCTCCCTCGCCCCAAGCCAACCTCTCGGGGCTCCCTCGCCGCCCTCCCGGAGCTCCCTCGCCGCCCTCCCGGGGCTCCCTCACCCCAAGCCGCCCTCCCTCGCCCCTGTCGCCCTCCTGGGGCTCCCTTGCCGCCCTCCCGGGGCTCCCTGGCCCCTGTCGGCCTCCCGGGGCTCCCTCGCCGCCCTACCGGGGCTCCCTCGCCCCAAACCGCCCTCCCGGGCTCCCTCGCGCCCCAAGCCGCCCTCCTGGGGCTCCCTCGCCCCCCTCCCGGGTCTCCCTCGCCACCCTCCAAGGTCCCCCTTGCCCGCCGCCCTCGCCCGGTCTCCCGCCACCCTCCGCCCTTCCGGGTCTCCCTTACCTGCCGCCCTCCCCCTCGCGCCCTATCCTCACCTTCCTGTAACTGTGCTCACGGTTTTCTGCACTGGGTTCTGCCCGTGGAGAAGTTGACGCGCTTCGTGGATTGCTTTGGTGATGGCGTCTCCTTCCCCAAGAACCCTGAGAAGGGAGGAAGAACGAAGATGGCAGAGTGAGAGAGGGGGCGGGAGGGGGAAGCGGGAGAGAGGGGGGGGGAAGAGAGAGGGAGGGGGAAGAGAGAGAGAGGAGGGAAGAGAGAGGTAGGGGGAAGAGAGAGGGGGGAAAGATAGAATGGGAAGAAGAGAGGGGGGGGGAAGAAGAGAGATGGGGGGGAGAAAGAGAGGGGGGGAGAAAGAGGGGGGGGGGAAAGAGGGGGGGGAGAAAGAGAGGGGGGCAGAAAGAGGTGGGGGAGAAAGAGAGGGGGGGGAGAAAGAGAGGGGGGGGGAGAGAAAGAGAGGGAGGGGGGGAGAAAGAGAGGGGGGGGAAGAGAGGGGGGGAGGGAGAAAGAGAGGGGGGGGGGAGAGAGAGGAGGGAAAGATATAGAGATGGACATTATAGAGAAACAGATAGGTGGAGAGTGTGCGTGTTAGAAACATACCCAGGGGGAGGTTCCCTCTCTGGGGGCTGGCGGTCCCATCCCTGCTGCCTCCTCCCTGTCCCCCTGGGGACAGCTTGAGTCCCGGAGAGGCGCTGGAGGTGGGAGACGTGTCGGAACATTTGGGTTTTGCTGTTAAGTTGAGGGGCTGGGACGATTCCTAGGACAGGATAGGGAGAGCGTTGGGTCACCTCAATTCTCCTCCTCACTTTTAAAGCTTTACACTCTTCTGCCCCCTCCTTACATCTCAGCCCTAATTCCTCGCTATGCTCCATCCCGACTCTTGCGTTCTGCTCAAGGATGTCTTCTCTCTACCCCCTTTGTATCTAAAGCCCTCTCCCGCCTTAAACCTTTTTCACTGACTGCCCCACACCTCTGGAGTGCCCTTCCCCTCAGTACCCGACTAGCACCCTCTCTATCCACCTTTAAGACCCACCTTAAGACACACTTGCTTAAGGAAGCATATGAATAGCACTGTGGCTGAAACTTTACACCTCATACACCG